>NW_006159671.1:3022133-3042890 GCF_000334495.1 Tupaia belangeri chinensis | reverse complement strand
TATATATATATATATATAGTTTTGGAAAGGTTTTTGCTATAGGGTGCGTGCGCTTGCCAGACAGAGACAGAGAGATAGAAAGCGAGAAATCACCCCCCAGGAGGATGGCCACACCGCAATCCCTTCTCCTCCATTCTCCTCTCGGGATCTTGGGCATGCACGCACACGCGCCCAGCATTAGTTTCAAGCTACTGGGTCCGGGACTTGAACCGCCATCGATTACATGGGAGTTCAGCGACATAGCCATTACACTAACTGCTGGTCTCTACTCTGAATATTTTTACAATGGTCTGGTTTAAAACATAGACTTAAGCAGGCCTGTGGGTCAGAAAGAAACCAAGAAAACCATTATAAATGTAGAAATGCCATTGATTCAAAAGTATACTTAGGAATTTGTAAGAGAAGTCTTCCAACTCATACACACAATGTATTTCTCCAATTGTTAATTTGGTCTTTAATTTTGCAATGAAAATTATTTCTCCGTATTAACTATTCTGAAAACACATTACACTATAGTGACATAAACATTCTTTAATAAGAGTAAAGAACAACTGTTTAAATATGAGCAAATATTTTGGATTTTCTAATACAGAAATGTAATAGCACTTACAGAGACTTGAAATTACTAGTGTCAGTAACTGTTTCCAGGGCAGTGAGTTTCCCGTGGACAGAAGGGTTTCTTTCTTAAGAATTGAAGAGCACACAAGTACACTCAACAGGGGAAGGAAGGTAAAAACAAGGGGTCATCAAGCAGTTCATGGAAAATGGATATTATGAAAAAGCTATTCATAGATTCCAAAGTTTTTGTGCCATTAATCCTTCCATGATTGTTTGGAGTTCCCTCATATGTAAGAATAGAGAAGTTGATATTTTAATATGCTATGTTTTGTGATTTTGCTTTCCTTGTTTCTTTATTCTCATGTGTAATCGTAGGGATCCCCAGGAAAATCCCCACTAGGTAATATCTGAGTCCTCTAAGCAAATGCCAGCCTTTTCCTCTTATCACTAGTCTTTAAATTATAAGCACAATGACACATAAAAAAAATACATTATGTTGGCTCAAGTTGAGGTGTAAATGTTACATTTTAATTATAAACATGCCATCCGCTTTTAGCGAAAGAATTTGAAAGAAATAAGAGTTCAATTATTCATGGGAAGCCATGCCTATAAATGCCTGGTCACTCCTGAGGGAAAAGGTATGGCTACAAAAAGTAAACCACACAACAGTCGGGTCTGCTCTCCAAGGTAGTGACTTTAACACACTTGAAAAGCTTGAAAAATTCCTCTTCAGGGAACCAGCAGTTAGCGTAATGGCGATGTCGCTGGACTCCCACATAGTCGACCGCGATTCGTGTCCAGGACCCGGTGGCTTAAAACTCACGCCGGGCGCGTGTGCGTGCGTGCCCAAGATCCCGAGAGGAGAATCAAGGAGAAGGGATTGCGGAGTGACCATCCCCCCTGGGGGGTGATTTCTCGCTTTCTGTCTCTATGTCTCTCTGCCTTTCTGGCGAGCGCACACGCCCTACAGTGAAAATCTCTCAAAAAAAAAAAAAAAAAGGAAGAAAAATTCCTCTTCAAGGGCCAGTAGATGGTATAGTGGTTACATCACTGGATTCCCTCATGGCCAATCATGGTTCAACTCCTGAACCTGGTGACTTGAAAACATGCTGCACACATGTGCATGCGTGCCCAAGATCCCAGGAGAATGGAGGAGAAGGGTTTGAGGCATGGCCATCTTCCTGGGGGGTTGTTTCTCACTTTCCCTCTCACTCTCTCTGTCTTGCTTGCTCTCTCTCCGGGTAGCACACGTGTCCTAAAGCAAAACCTCTAAAAACAATAAATAACTCTTCAGAGAATTGTCTTAAAGCAACCAATGAAATTTCAGGGCCATGTCTCACTTTTTACATTTAAAGGTTATATGTACTTGCAATTCTTATTACCCAGGAACTTAAGTTTGCCAAATTAAAACTTTGGACTTCGGCATTTAACACTTATCTTTAGAAAGATTTCTAGGGACATAAGCTTGAAGAGCTGGTCTCACCTAGGTAAGCAGTATCACATACTTCCTATCTGCCCAGTTACAGAGACACAATCACAAAGTAGATCTTTTTGGCTAAATGACAAACTTAGATTATTTATTGTTCTAACAACTTGTCGTTTCTCCATGGCAATTATTCCCGCTACATCTATCCACATTTATCATAGGGAGCGTGTGGCATTGCCATGAATCATAAACACCTAAGAACAAAGCTGATTAACTGAGAATGAAAATATGTGAGAGTCCAACAAAACATATCCTCCAGGACTTCCATAACCATCTATCAAAAATGGCTGAGAAAAAAAAAAAAAAAGCATAATCTTCAATGGCAGCTTCTGGCTGTTTGGGGATTTTGGACATGTCTGCCTTCCGTTGTGTCCCCATGTTTCAGGAAGATGCAGCTAATGACCATAATTGCTGCAACAGCTTTCCTAATTACCCTTGAGCACAGACCACATTTAGCAAACTGCTTCATGCTTCTGATACGTTCTCCCCTCTGTGTGCAGTGAGCTGACAAAAGAGGGGTACACAGTGTCCTCAGATTCCCCAGAGAAAATGTCTTTGATTTAAAGAACACTAAGACCGAGATCTAGCTGCTAATCAGAAATACAAGCTTCTATTGCCATGATCTCAAAACTTAATGGTGATTTTTCATCCTCTCCCCATGGCTGGAAAATAATCAATACTTACATAACGGGCATAGCCATAAAATTGGAGTATCTAAAACAAAAACAGATGTAACCATATTCCTCAAAAATTATTTTGCAGACATTTTTTTCAGAATTTATAATCTTGGATTTAAGGCTAGCTTACTATAAAGAAAAATTAGTGAATACAATGCTATTTATGAGAGTTTTAAAACACAAACCCATACAAAATACAGACCCATCTCCCTCTTCCCTTTACCCACCCAGACTCTTTTAAAACACAAACTCATTACATTGTGTTTTAGAAATTAGAAAATGTGGCTGGAAGAACTGAATTTATTTTTCAATTAGCTAATTTTTTTTTAGATCTTAATGCTGATTTGATGCTTAACATTTATCAGTGAACTCTTTTTTAAGTGTTTTTTTTCTATTAAGACATTTATTTATTAATTCATGTTTTGAGAGATTTTTGCTAATAGGGTGCATGTGCTCACCAGAGAGACAGAATGTGAGAAATCATCCCCCAGGAGGAATAGCCATGCCACAATCCCGTCTCCTCCAGTCTCCTCTCTAGATTTTGGCCATGCCTGCACCTGGCATGAGTTTTAAGTTGCTGGATCAGGCACTTGAACCACAGTTGACTGGTTGGGAATCCAGCAGCATAATCATTTTGTCATCTGCTGGTCTCTTTATTTATTTGACGGTCCCTTTATTCATTCATTCATTTTTATTGCTAGAGAGTATGAGTACTCACTAGAGAGAAATAGAGAGGGGAGGAAGACCCTAGATATGGCTACGATATTATCACAGACCCTAGAGGGGCTGTGTCATGCCCCCAATCCAATCCTCCTGCCTTTCTTTGTCCAACCCATCAGGATTTGGGGCACACAGGCATTAAGCACTCAGTGCATCTTCCAAGCTGTTGGCGCCAACCTGAACTGCAATTGGCCATATGGGTCCCTCCTTCTCCTAGTGCACAGCAGGGTGATCACTGCATGTGGGGAGGCCCAGGGAGACTCTTCACATACTTTTTTTTTTCTTCAAGAAATCATCAAAAGACTAAAAATAAAACATGGATATTCTCTGGCTTTCCTAGTTCTTGATAATAGTTTTTAAATATCTTAAGGATTTCCCCTTCCAATATGTTTTGGGTTTTGTTTTTGTTTTTGTGGTTTGTTGGCTTTTGTTTTGGGGGATTTTTTTGTTCTATTTTTTGGTTTTGGCTTGGAAATACAGAAGTTAGGAGTAGTTTTTGTCTCCAATCCTCCCCAAACCAGTCACAAAGCTCAGCAACTCATTATCATAGCTAATGTTGCCCAGCAACCAACTCCCTCTACCACTGTGGAGTTGCCTCAGTGCATCAGTTTCCAGAGCACCTAGCTACAGATCAATTATTAAGACAGAAATGAAGGAAAAAGAGAACATGTTAGTAGAGTATCCCATGAGATAAATGATATGAGCATTTTAAAAAGCAAAATTTCCGCTAGATCTCTTCTCTTTCTTTTACATTAACACATGTGCCAAGAGGTCTACAGAGAGAACTTTATTATTGGTCTACTTCACATGAATGTCTTGTGCTAAAAGCAACACTCTGTGATCTGCTTATACTTTGTATCACAGCTTAGTAACTTTGAAGATGACAGAGTTGTTTGATACTTTTAGTACAGCTTTTCCTTATCTCAAACATCTTGATTATCTGAACATCATATTCAGACTTTTGCTCCATTAAGAAATGGTTTTAAACAATTCTTATCTCTCCAGAAAGACTTTACTTGCTTCATAATTGATCAAACACTTGATTCCTTCCTTCCTACCTTCCTTCCTTTCTTCCTTCCTTTCTTTTCTTTTCTTTTCTTTTCTTTTCTTTTCTTTTCTTTTCTTTTCTTTCTTTTTCTTCCTTTCCTTCTTTCTGCTTTCTTTCTTTCTTTCTTTCTTTCTTTCTTTCTTTCCTTTCTTTCTTTTTTTCTTTCTTCTTTTTTGAAATGACTCTTTTATTTGTGTTTATCCCATCAATTGTGTTTTTAAAATTCAGAGTTCTCCTTTCCCTGCATAGGTTAACAGCTGAGTAACAAGTAAAAACATATCTGGGGAAAGTCAAAAAGAGGCCACTATATTACCTTCAAGGTTGCTTCTTTGAGAAAGTGCTTCCCAGTACATTGTGCATGCACCATCCTCATTTCTAGGAGTGAATTTGTTACTAGTTTATAAAATGCAATTAAACATAAACATTCCCTGAAACTCAAGAGACCATCATTTTAAAGGGCCATCTGTCTTTGAACACAGACCCATCTCCCTATTCCCTTAGCTCTGCCCCTGGTGCCAAGCAGACATGGCACGAAACAGCAATTTGCCCCCTGCCAAGGTCTTTGCATGTATGATCACATTTAACTTCTACAGCCCTATGATGAGGCCAGGATGGTTCTCCCTAATGCATATATGGAGCAGCTGAGGTTTTGGGGACCTATACAATGGAGCCCAGGTGCCCAGCTAACATGAGTCTGAGCCAGGTTGTGAGACCAGGTCTGCAGGCTCCTGACAGCATGTTCCCAGACTGGGCCCCACTCTCTATCTGCTGATCACAGTAGTAAATCCTGGAGGCCGATCATCAGAGGAGGCCTTGGGATTCTCTCCATAAATCTTCATTAAATACCAACTGTGTACAGGTTCCCAGCCTTGGTCTTTGGCTACAAAAACCCAAAACCAAGAATTAAGGACATGAGGACAATTTAATGGATGTGAGCTATTTATTTCACAGGGCTTTTATCTTATCATGGGCACTGCTGTCAAGAAGGTGAACAGGGTAAGTAAAATCAATCACAGACCCATTCCCCAAAACTGATAAACAAACTTCACTTACAAATAAAAAATTTGGAGAAGGTATTATAGAGAACAATGTGGGTTCTCTAGGAAGCAGATCTTATATGGAGCTTAGGGTTTAGGATGTTCATCAGGCTGAGGAAGATTCAATACTATGGAAAGAAGTAGGGGAAAGCGGGATTAGGCAGAGGGAGAGACTGAGCTACAGGCATGATTGTTTCAGTGGCTCTAGATTTAAAATGGCCCATCACAGTTGACCCATGGTTAGTTAAGTGGACAAGTCATTGTACTTCAGTCTTGCCCAGTCATTGGATGTTGGCCACCCATGAAGAACATGACCTTGGCCAAGGCAGCAATCCTTAATGGGGCTTAAAGCGGAAGATTGTTCCCAGGCAGCACTCCCAGAAATGTGGCAACAAGTACTTTAGTAAAGGGGAATCTGGGTGGTACCTCCTCACATCCACAACAGCCATTTCCCAAGTCATTTTCCATTCTCCATTTCTCTGCTTCCTAACACATCTGTTTTCCATTTTCCATTCTTCATTTCTCTGTTTCCAAAGCACATCCACTTATATTTTCAGTCAATACCAGTGTTTTTTCAAATTATAGATTATATTTAATAACAATGAAAAGGTATCTCAAAGACATCTATATTGGTTTAAAGTACTATGATTATAATGTATGCTAAATATCTGAAAATTTAAATCCTTTAAACTTACACCTAATAAAATTAAATAAGCAAATCAAGTTTCAAATACAAGAACAAATTAATAACTTCCAACTTGATGTGACTATGATAGATAATGTTTTCTTGGTTAAATAGTTGAAAGAGCCCATCTCTGGTTTGGCAATAACAATGCAAAGAAAGCTAGTAGTAATAAGTGAATCCTGGAAAATTGTATCTCACTTAAAATCAATTACAGAACAGTCCCTGTGTGTGTATTTCAATAAGATGGCATTTGGCAACATTCTAAAGCTCACTTTTCTCCTGAAAATGCAATTAGCTCAGAGGCATATTGAACTCCCCACTAAGAATAAGGAACAGAAAAATCCATATAATAATAGTAATAATCATGGAAGTTACTCAGTATACACCATTCACTCTTCTAAGCACTTTACTTGCCTTAGTTTATTTTACATTAGAAAAGCATTTGGTAGATTCCATTCATAACACATTTTATAAATGGAGAAATTAAGGCACAGAAAACTGAAATAAATGAAGAGAGAGCCCATGGCTTTACTGTACTTATTTCAGTGTGTGTACATACACACACACACATAATTTTGAATTTAAAATTAATTATCTAGTTTTAATATGAGCTTGCTATTGTATTGTGCTACACATTACAATGTTATGAAAATTATTATTTACTTGGCTATTTTTTTGAGAGTTTTTTTTTTTGTTTGTTTTTATTTCTACAGGGCACCTGTACTTTCCAGAGACAGAAAGTGAGAAATCATATCCCAGGGGGGATGGCCATGCAATCCCTTCTCCTCCATTCTGCTCTTGGGATCTTGGGTACACATGCACGTGCATCCAATATGAGTTTTAAGCTGCTAGGTCCAGGATTCGAACTGCAATCAATTATGTGGGAGTACAACAACTTAACCATTACACTATCTGCTGGTCCCTACTTTGTTCTACTTTAGCATGAATAGGGCTATGCTAAGATGTGCTCACATCTTCTATTATCACAGTATTTCAAATTACCTAGTGATTAATATAATGGTTCATAACAATCACAGAAATAAAATCGCAGTTACAAAACATATCTGTAGTTAATGAAAGAAATAATAATACAAGGCATTCAATTAACAGAGACTCTAATGCAAGAGAAAGGAGAAGTACAAATTTTCTTATTTTACATATGGGAAAAGTGATTCTTGGGCTGGCCCCATAGCTTAGTGGTTAAGGGAGCTGGATTCCATATAGGCAACTGGAGTTCCAGTACCAACTTCAGTGGCTTGAAAAACATACTGGGCACATGTGTAGGTGTGCCTAAAATCCTGACAAGGTGGATAAATGGTAGAGAAGGGATTGCAGTGTGACCACACCCCCATTAGGACTTTCTCCCTCTTCCTGTTCCTCTGTCTCTCTCTGGTGAGTGCATACACCCAAGAGCAATGAAATGTTAGGTATGTTTTAGACAGAGGATGATGAGGGAGATTAGGGAGAGAAAGAAACATTTGATATTAATAGGTAGATAATGTTCTCTTGATTAAAGAGTTGAAGGATCCAATCTCTGGTTTGACAATAATAATAATAACAATGCAAGAAAGCTAGCTGTAATAAGTAAATCTTGGAAAATTCCAAATTCCATATAAAGTCAAAGAGAAAAATATTAAGTTTGCCATCATATATTCTACAAGATAGTAAAGTTGGTTTTATAAAAATCATAGGCAACTTACAGAAAGGAAGAAAATGTTTTTGAACCATACGACTGATAATGGGCTAATATCTAAATATATAAGACATTCAAACACCTAAATAGTAAGTAAATGATGCAGTTAAAAAATAGGCAAAGGACCTGGACAGACATTTTTCAAAAAAATACACATATATACCCAACAAGTGTACCTTTAAAAAATGCTCAATATCACCAATCATCAGACAAGTACAAATTAAAACCACATGAGATATCATCTTAAACCAGTTAGGAAAACTATTATCAAGTGAACAATAGGTAACAAGTACTGGTGAGAATGTGGAGAAAGTGGGACCCTGGCACATTGTGGGTGGGAACATAAGCTAACACAGTCATTATGGAAAATAGCATGGGGGTTGCTCACAATATTAGAACTGAAACTTCCATGCGACTCAACAATCTCACTACTGGGTATTTATCTAATGGAAATTAAATAAGTATCATGAAGAGATACCTGTGACCAATGCTTATTTTGGTGTAATTCACAATAGACAAGATATGGGATCACTCAACAATAGATGAATGCATAAAGAAAAGGTGGTACGTACACACAATGGAATGCAATTCAGCCCTAATAGAAGGAAAGCCTGTCACTCACAACAACATGGATGAACTTGGAGGATATTATTAAGTGAAGTAAGCCAGGCACAGAAATACAAATACCACATGATCTCACTAATACACAGAATCTAAGGGAGCTGAACATACGGAAGTAGAGGGTAGAATGGCAGTTACCAGCTACAGGAGGTCTGGAGCCCGGGAAGATGATAGTCAAAGCATACAAAATGTTAGCAGGATAAGAGAAATAAGCTTAAGATTTCTATTGGAGACCAGCAATGGCATAATGGTTACATTACTGAACTCCCACTTGCCCAAATATGGTTCAACTCCTGGACCTGGAGGCTAAAAACTCATGCTGGGAGTGTGTACATGCATGCCCAAAGTCCTGAGAGGAGAAAGGATTGCACCAGTCCTGACAGGAGAAGGGATTGCAACATGGCCATCCCCCCTGGAGGCTGATTTCTTGCTTTTTGTCTCTCTCTGTCTCTCTGGCAAGCACAAGTATCCTATAGCAAAAATCTGAAAAAAAAAAAAAAGTTATATTGTATAACATAGTGACTTTTAGTTAATACTAATGTATTATATACTTGACAGCTGTTGAAAGTAGATTTTAAATATTCTCACCACACACACAGGAAGAATGTTAGGTAATGCAATTATCTATTCTACAATCTATACGTATTTCAAAGCATCATACTGTTTATAATAAACACAGTTTGTTTTTAGCAAAGATGTTCCTTTATTTGATTGTCATATACATGAAAAGAAACTTTTACTTATACCAATATACAGAAAATACAGTATTTACGTCAGTTAAAAATAAAGTAAACCTAAAAACAACACAGTGCTCAAAGAAAAAAGTATATATAGTGATACAGTGCTTTCTTTGCATAAAAGGCCAAAATGAGATGCACGCTACATAATTTACTAATAAATAAAGCAACATAATAAACTTTAATTGAGCAAATGCCTCTTTTTATGCCAGAAAGCACACACATGAGAGAGAAGGATAGAGAAAGAGACCACCACCCTCCCCCCTACTGGGCCTGGTCATGCTCCAAGATCATGCCCCGTTTTACCATTCCTCAGGATCCGGGGTACATGTGCCATGCCAAGGACATGTGCTTGGTATGTTTATCAAGATGCTAGGGACTGGATTCAGATCATGATCAGCCATGTGGGATCCAGCTCCCTTACACAGCTCTTAATCACTGGGGCCAGCTCAGAAATAGTGTTTATTTCAGAGAAGAGGTTTTTTTTATTATTCAAGGCTGTAAAATATTCTAAATTTTTAAATATTTTCCCTCCTTACACATAAGGATGAGAAAAAATGAAGGGGGGCTTATAAAATTAGTATGAGAGTGGACCATCAGATGGCATGGTGGTTAAAGGCACTAGAGTCCCATATGGTCAACTACAGTTCAAGTCCAAGATTAAATGATGAAAAATCATGCCAGGCACATGTGCGTGTGTGTGTATGTGTGTGTGTGTGTGTCCAAAATCCTGAGAGGAGAACAGAGGAGAAAGGATTGTGGTGTGGTCATCCCTGCTGGGTGTAGTGACTTCTCACTTCCCCACTGTCTCTCTATGTCTCCCTCCATCGCTCTCTGGTGAGCATATACATCCTTTGACAAAAATTAAAAAAAAAAAACTAAATAAAAAAATTATGGGACTTAACTAAAAGAAAAACATCTTTCTTCTTTCTTTTATTCTTTTATTCTTTCATGGGGGAGGGGGTCTTGTCCACTTTATCTCAACAGCAAATATTATGTGTAAAAAATAAGTACCCATGGTCCCAGTCTTATTCCTTCCTCACACAATACATATACTTTTAAAAACTGGGTTATTTTCTTCTCTAAATTAATTCTGTACCAGCTCTAAGATGACCCAGTGTGAGAGAACAACAAAACTTTATCACTTATAAAACTGCATGGATAAATAATTTCTGATGTGTCCCTTTGTAGCTCTGGTTTAATGAGGAGGGAGATGTAATAGGCTAATGAAAATCCTTCACTTATAAAATTATGTAGAAAAACAATTTCTGACATATCCCTTTAAGAACTCTGGCTTAATGAGGAAGGAAATGTCCAGGGCTAGTGTGCTGTGAAAACTGGGAGCAGAGGCTGCTGAGAAATTGCTACTTTTGCTTGAGGCTTGCAAACTCAGCAGGCCTTTTGAGTGAATATAATCTCTTATCCCAGACTGGCAAGCAACCAAGGACAGACTAGTTGTTGCTATCTTCTTAGTCCCAGATGTTCCTCCCATTATACCCAGACCTAGCTCTTGTGAAAATGATCTTAAGAAGACATTGTGGGGGCTAGCAGGTGGCATGGTGGTGAAGGCATTGGACTCCCATGTGGTTGACCGTGGTTCAAGTCTTGGATTTAGTGGCTTGAAACTCATGCTGGGTACATGTGTGTGCATGCCTAAAATCCCAAGAGGAGAACAGAGGAGAAGGGATTGCAGCATGGCCACCCCTGGGGGCTTGGGGGTTGATTTCTCACTTCCTCTCTCTCTGTTGCTCTCAGTCTCCAGCAAGCACATATGCCCGGTAGCAAAAACAAAACAAAAACAAAAACACTTCTCAAATAAATAAATAAATGACAACATTACATCCTGCCCTATATCTTATTGTAGCTTATTGACGTAATTATCCTTACCACCTTATAACTTCTAAAAAATAATGAACAGGCTTGTTCCTTTATCCTTCTGCAAAAAAAAAAAAACACAAGGGAAAAAGTCACCTCAGGGAGTCATTTCTCTGGTGGCTTCTCCCTCTTGCTATTGACTCAACATCTTGTGTCTGAGTACTTCTTTCTGTGCTTCCCCGCTGGTGAGAGTTACAAATGGTGACCCAGAGTCACAGCCCAGCATCTCTTGTTAAGTTTACAAGCCTAAAACCCAAGTTGATGCAGGCTGTCAAAGAACATTCAAAGTCTTTACAAAACAAACTGGAAATTTCCAGTAATTATGGCTGAAATCTTGTTGAATTGTAGAAGCAATATCCTGAATAATATAGTAAACCAAATTCAAGATAATATGCTCTCAGATGATATAGACCAGGATAATTTAATATTGTCTGGCAGAACACCTTCATTTCTCTCGTTAAACAGAACTTACTTCTTCGGGAGTGTTTTCTGGTTTGTTCCATTCTATTTACCTTCTACAAGATTTTGTAGCAGCATTATCCCTTGATGGAAAGTGATGGTTTTACCTTAAGGATGGATTTAATAAACTTTTTGCTTTTATCAATTTGCCTCTTGAATTTAATCCGTCTTTAAAAAGTTATGTCCTCAAGCACAAAACACTTGATAATTGCTTTCTATACATTTTTTTGATCGAGTTTCTGACAATTCTAATTTTTTTAGAATGAAAATCTTGTTTATCCCCTTAGTGAGATATTGGGGATCAGAGGAAAGAATATATGTGCTGAAATAAGCTTTGTGGTACCTGTAGATCTTCAATTTAGCAAATTCTTAGATGACTCAGTGAGTGTTACTTTAGAAAAATGCATAAATGCTGCTGGAAGCCATGGCTTTGCCAGCACTTGGCTGACACTGAAGTAAACTCCTGAGGCTCCTTTAGTGCCCTATCTTGTTGCCTCAGCACAGTCTTAATTTCACTTTGCTAATCGCCTGTATATTGAGACAATACATTGAATATTCATAACCCACAAAGGGACTTGGATATGATAATGCAAATGTGGTTGGGGATATGAAAAGGGAGAATGTATTTACTTAGCAAAATCCACTGAAAATCTAGATCCTGAATCCCAATGCATTCCTTCCACAGCAGGTGGAACTGACTGACTCAGATTAGATTCCATTAAATGGCAAAAACTCACATCCTTCTGGATATTTGCTTATGCACAGTGGAGCTGTGTGCAATAATGGCAGGGAGGTATTTGGATAATGTGACATTGTACATGAAAACTGTGGGATTTACACATTAAGTAGTGATGTTTTGAGCAAGCAGAGGCAGATAAAGAGTAGAAGAGAGTTAGTGCAGGACTAGAAGAGGAAACAGGGCTTGGAGGCAGGACCAGACAGATCCTGGCCATTTATTTCTGGCATCTAAATATCATGACCCTTTGCTCGTTGAGTTCAGACCAGAGCAATAGAAGATTTTAGGCTTCAGGAAAAACGATGCTGTAGAACCATGGAGAGCTCCACATAGCGCTCTGATCTGTGAGACATCACAGTGCTCGGTGAAGTTCAGCAGAGCACAAAAATGAAAACCTGCAGAACTTAAAAGGAAGCAAGACTGACCCAGGCCATTATAATCCACTCGAGGTCATGCTTTCTCCTACGGACTCTCATCTTCTCAAATACGTTTTATATCTTGCTTCCATTGGGAAATTTCTCTCTTTCCTGTATCACTTAGCTTTATAATGAAAGTAAATACATGATGCCATTGAGTTGCATAAAGGTGATGGCATAGATGTTTTTGCTTCTGGTGTAATCAAGAGTAATCATCTACCTTTACTGCTTACTCTTCTCTCCCTCTCTTCTGCAATTCCCACACAGTGTATGCTTTCCCAATGCCTGGACTACATCTCTGTCATACACAAACACACACATTTCTCATACACATCCTCAAGTTAGTGTCCGTTAAATCTTTGTCTTCCTTCAGCTCTGGCTAAGTTAGCAATTCTTTAGATAGATCACCCATGATTTTTCTAAGTAGACCATTTGCACAGCTTAAAACTCTTATAGATCCATCCATCTATTTCTTACAGTTAATGAACTTTTAAACTTATTTTTGTGATGATTTGTTAACAGCAGTCGCCTCATCTAGACCAAATTTTCTATGGCTACAGGGAATCTCTCTGCCGAAGCCCAGCTTGTTGTTTTATGCTTCTTGTCAGCACCATTTTAACCCCTGATGTCTACCAGAGCATGAGTATATAGAAGTACTAAACATATAGTGAGTAAATAAATACACAAATTCATTTGTTTTTGTAAATTGGTATAAATGCTTATAGTAAAAAGACTAAAATGTAAATTAGGAATACAATGATAAAATTACTTTTAACATAAATTAAAATTTATAATAGGGTTATAAGAATAAACTTAAAATAAGTGGGCTATAAGATTCCACAGATACGCTGCAGCTAAATGTGAATTTTATTTTTTTGCCTCCTGGTGACAAAGAAAAACAATAAAACAGAAGAAAATAAACATTCTTCAGAGAAAGAAGCACTCTCCTTGATTTTTAAATTGAAAAGAGTGTTTTCACCTGGGGCTTTTGTAGGATAATTTCTAGAAACATTTTTCGCCACTTATGTAGTTAGGGATCAGCTAATTTGGAGAATAATTATTACTGTTATTAATAACAACATTGATATCAATATAATATTAATATAGTAAAATAATAATTATCTATAATTAATTATTATTTCTGTAAGAATCCTTGAAATAATACCTACTCTGTTCAAGGTACTTCTGAAGTATATATCTTTGTTGTTTTTTTTTTAAATTATTTTAGTTAACCTTATTTATTTATTTATTTTAATTTGACAAGAGAGGAACAGAGTGAGAGACAGAGAGAGGGAAAGTGAGAAAGCAAGACATCAGGTCTGGGACTCAAACTGTGATGAGGTATGTGGGAGTCCAGCGCCCATAACCCCCATGCCACCTGCCAGCCCTGTCTCTGTTATTTTATTTAACTTTTGTAACAAGACTTTGAGGTAGATGCATTTCTTATCTTTTATTGTACAGAGGACTAAATTGTCACATAGGGAACTTAAGTAACTTCTCAGAAGCATACAGCTAACCAGTGTCAGAGTTGAGATTTTTTTCTTGTCATGTAATGGAATCAAAACAGTCATCAGTCCAAGTGAAGAAAACAGTGAATACAGTTGAAAAAGTCTCCAAATACTTAAAAATCTATTTTCAATCTCTTCATTACCCAAACATTATAATATGCAAACTTAAATATAAATTATATCTATATAATGAACAGTTGAAGGGACAAGCCTACATCTTATTATTTCTTTTCGTCTGCTTATTTCTTCTTAGAGCAGTGCTGCCAACAGAAAAGTAAAAACCAATGCATTCAATTTCATCATCTTTGGGTACTCCTAGAAGTCTTATTCCTAACATCACAGCCTGTGTGTTCATGGCACAGAGAAGGGAAAATAGTACATGCTGGAAGCTCTCGTTAGCACACACCTACTGCCCTAACAGCATCGCTCCACTGTTTCCATTACTACCACCTGCTACCATCACACAACACCCCTGATCACTACCTTGTACTTCATATCGATGAAAAGAAGGATGTTTGGCAGCATCATTGGGTTTTCTAAATTTCAAACAAGGTCTACAAAATTAGACATGAGGACATGCATACCAAGTTAGAAATGCTCAAGGCAAATCTACTCAACGGAATCTATGGAAGGAAAGGAAAGGTTTGACACATGGTGTGCTGCCTAGAGAGCACAAGAAAAAAGAAAAAAAAGTACCTGCAAAAGTGATAGAAACTCAATTAAAGACAAATAGTACTTATATTTCTCTTTATGGATTACATGACTTTCATGATACTATTCTATGTAATCCCCCAAACAGTTCTATAAGGTACCTGGTTTTAGTCCCACTTTACAAACATTGCAGATGACTTTAACCAGGCTAGAGGTAAGAGCAGTATCTGACCTCAGCTGGAACTGCAGATTTCATGGTGAGTACAGAATGACCCCTTTCAGCAAACATGAATTAAAAACTTGGTGGTGTTGTGGTTAAGGTGCTGGACTCCCACACGGCTGACCATGATTCAAATCCCAGACCTGGAGGCATGCTTTCTGACTTTCCTTCTCCCTGTGTGTATCTCTCTCTGGTTAAATTAAATAATAAATAAATAAATTCTTAAAAAAAAAAAAAAAAAGCTCACCTTGGCAATGGAGTCTATAATGGCTAAAAATAAACTGAGTTTCAGGGCTCACAATTCAAATAAGTAATCACAGAGACTTAGTGGAGAAATTTTGGTAAAAATCAGATGCCAGTAGTGTTCTGATGCTGTAAAGGAGAAAAAGAGGCATATAAAAGTCCTATGTGTATCTGGGAAGACATCTTAAAGAGTTTCAAATTTGAGTGGGCTTCCAAAAATACTTTCATTATGTTTATATGGGGCAGAGAACATTCAAGGCAGGAAAAAAAATGAAATAAAAAAATAACAGCTTGAGCAAAGAGCCAGAGGCAAGAAAAGGAAATCAGGGTTATGGAAGAAAGCTTGTAAGTCAATGAGACTGAAAAACTAGTTATGTGGAAAATGTAATCAGAGATGATGTTAGAAATGTGTGAGAAGGAACAAAATTTGAAGTTTGAACGG
This sequence comes from Tupaia belangeri chinensis, assembly GCF_000334495.1. Taxonomy (NCBI): domain Eukaryota; kingdom Metazoa; phylum Chordata; class Mammalia; order Scandentia; family Tupaiidae; genus Tupaia; species Tupaia belangeri. Next base: position 3,027,078 of record NW_006159671.1, on the reverse strand, counting down.
CAGGCTAAGGTTTTAAACATAACTATTTTGCCCAGAGTCTGCCCTAGGCTATTTATTTTTTTTAAACCCAGAAGAGACAACATCAGTATAAGCAAAAAGGAAATTATTTTGATTCATTGAGAGATATCCACATCTTCTCAAATGTTTGAACACAACTTTCTAGGACCTGAAATGTCCTGACAAAAATTTGGACAAGCGTATTCACAATACTAGATCATCTGAATTCCTCCAGTACAACAGTCTTCAGAAAAATCCCATGTGCATGCTCGACCCCCAAAATTTAAGTACCCATTAAAGAATGACAAGATGTAATACAATCCTGAAAAAATAAAAAGAACTTCTCCTAACTAAAACAATAAATAAAATACTCCACGTATAAAAAATTCAAAAGCAGATGTCAGCTACCTGTCAATGTTGGTCAAGAAATACACATTATGAATAATTCAAAGCAGCATAAATATCTTGCAAAATGAAGAATGCATCCCCTTCCATCCAAATATCACACTTAAGAATTGCCTTGACAATGGCAGCTGTGAAAGAATAATAATAATAAATGTAAAAGGAATGGAGTTGACCCAACTGAATACTTCAGTTTAGTCAGCTCACCGTATTTCCGTGACTCCCCATTAGTAGTACTTGATATCTGTACTTGGATAGCTAAAAGGCATTTCAAACATAACATCTAGAGAAAGGTGTTCATTTTTTCCACTGAACTTATTCCTCTTTCACTTTTCACTGATACGGCAAATGACATCATTATCCACCCAATGATACAAAACCAGAAACCTAAGGAGGCATACTGGATTATCTTCATCTGATAGTCCCCCACAGGAAATCCATTAGTGACTTTAGTTTTACCGATTCTGATCTGTTCACTCATTCCTCTCGTCATTGTCCTCACTCCAGCTTGACCCATTTTTATCTCTGTTAACAACTCAACAGCCTTCAAAATCCTATCCTTGTCCCTCTCCTTTTCATTCTCCTGATGGCAAGTAGCTATTTGTAAACTCACATAAACCAGAACATATTACTATGGTGCTTAAAATGCTTTGGTGCATTCCCAGCAAAGTACATGACAAAACATTCAGTATGGCTTTGAAAAGTTCTGTATGAACTATACTCCATCTCTCTCGTCAATGGCTAATACACCTGTGCCACTCAATATTCTCACTATAGACACACTGACTTTCCAGCTCATCGAACTAGGTAACGTTGTTCCTATCTCAAGGACTTTGTTCTTCCAATTCTCTGTGCATGGCCTGGTCTATCCCTGGCTCTTCCCAGAGCTGGACCTTCTCTTCCTCCAGATTTTAGCTTCTCCTCAGAGAAGTCTTTTCTGCCTTATCTGTTAGAAAAAAGTTTCCCTTTCACTATAGACACACTGACTTTCCAGCTCATCGAACTAGGTAACGTTGTTCCTATCTCAAGGACTTTGTTCTTCCAATTCTCTGTGCATGGCCTGGTCTATCCCTGGCTCTTCCCAGAGCTGGACCTTCTCTTCCTCCAGATTTTAGCTTCTCCTCAGAGAAGTCTTTTCTGCCTTATCTGTTAGAAAAAAGTTTCCCTTTCTTATACACATATATATATAGTTTCTCTTCTGTCATCTTGTTAAATTTCTTCAAAATGCTTGCATCAAACTTGTTTTAACTTGATTCTTTATTTTCTGTCTTAAAAAGTCTAAGAAGGCTGAAGTTATGTATGCTCTTTTACTCTTGTATTTATTTTTACTCAATAAATGTGTTAAGACTAAACACATAATGATTATTTTAGATACTTTATTTTGGATAAGTATGTCATGAAATAGTAGAATCTTAATGACTGACACAAAAATGATTTGATTAACTCTGTGAAAGGAATATACACTCAGAAAATATTTTTAAAATATTATGCAGGGCTTTTTAGTAGATGTAATATGCTATATGTATTACAAATTTCCAAGAGAGGGTCATACTGGGTGGAATTATTTTTATCTTGTTGTTTTGAATCCACAAGACGTGTTAAAATTGATCACACTTTAACCCTGCGGTAAGTTGATTATAGTGTGTTATGATTTTTGTACAGGAGAAGCTCCAAATCTGAGAAGGCTTGTCTATAATGCTTACTAATTCCAAAGAATGCATCAACAGGGACAGATCATGAGTTTGTTACTATCACAAGCAGCTCAGGTTGCTCCACTGATGGCCAGGTCACTAACGATCCATGCTATCACTGAGCACAGACTCAGGTTATATATGGTAGGAGCAAAGTATTCATAAATCAATTAAAGACCAAGGTAGATTCCCTGTCACCAAGAAAGGGGGTCGATTTGTACATACTTTGTTTGAAGGTTACAATAAAAGTTTAGCCTATCAGAATCAGGAGAGTACATTTAGGCTTTAATGCCCCAAACCTTGTGGTATTAATTTGGGAGGAGTACAAATACTTGGCCCACTCCATCAGGTGAAGGAAATGGTCACAAGATATTGAGAAGACCCAGCTGGGGCCAGTAGTCAGCTCTCAGGAATACAAGACAATGGGGTGGCTAAGGTTTTTAATTTATTTCCCCAACAGTCTGGGGTCAGGGAGGAGACGGGAAACTCAGTGTATGGTACCTATTTGCAATTTTAACTCAGCTTTATTATAAAATGGAAAAACATGTGTAAGAAATGTAGGTTGAAATTTTTTGTGTATTCAATTTAGTCATTTGGCCATATTTGTGTTGCTTCTTTCTTAGTTATTCACACTTGCACTGTATTGTCTGATGTTTTTCAACACAGAGGCCATTATTAGCAAACACATTAAATTAGGACTCAATGACTTTTCATTTTAAAATAAAAAATTTAATGTTTTACAAACATTGCTTTTGCTTTACAAACAGATTAAATGAGAAAATGAAATTAGCTAGTGGCAAAGTGTGGTTTATAAGGCCATAGACTTACAGGTTGGCTAATTAGCAGCACATCTTCCAAGGTCTGTTTACATTATACTACGGTGTCAGTCTTTACACTAGGTCAAATGGCATATGCATAAATAAAAAGCACTTCTTTATAATAAGCTATGTCACTGCAATACCTCTAAGAAGGTATTACATAAACACTATGAAAATTTCTCAAATTTTCTGTAACATAACCCATCGTCCTAGATATGTTGATTGGTCTTTACAGTGTGAAGAGAAATAAGTGATAGAACTTTGGTTCCAGATTTTCACACCTCTAATGGGTTGATTGCCAATGAAAGGAAAGACAAAGATGCTTCTAAACTTTAATTTCCAAATTCGTGCAATTTCAAATACATCCAGATTTATATTGAATAGATCTTTACTGAATTCCTATCATACATCGACAATGTATCAAGAGTGATATATAAATGTAGCCTACATGAATGTAGATACATGAGTGTATGCATAGATATATATAAATGTATTTTCCTAAAATTGTTGTTCAAAAGACTTGACAACTTAAAAAGGAAAGATAATAACCTCCAGTTGATGATATTTTATTGCTGTCATCCATAAAAATATTTTGCACTAAGAAGTTTGTTCTTTTATCTTTCACAAAAAGGAAAGAAGTGAAAGAGCTTATTAAAGAACATAAATTTAATATTGATTTTGGCATTTTCCAGTAGAATCGCTTCAGTCTTTGTGATAAAATTTTTGGGGAAAGATTTTTTTGTTTGTTTTTTTAGAGGTTTTTGCTATAGGGCATGTGCGTTCACAGAGAAAGACTGAGAGACAGCGAGAAATCACCCCCCAGGGGGAATGGACATGCTGCAATCCATTCTCCTCTCGGGATCTTGGGCACACATGCACACGTGCCTGGTGTGAATTTAAGCCACTGGGTCCAGGACGTGAACCGCGGTCGACTACATGGGAGTCCAGCAATGCAGCCATTATGCTAACTGCTGGTCCCATGTTATCAAATATTAATAAGATTTAAAACTTTGTAAATAAGATAAGAATATGTCACGGGACCAACAGATGGCATAATGGTTACATCACTGGACTCTCACGTAGTCAACAATGGTTCAAGTCCCAGACCTGGCTGCTTAAAACTCATGCTGGGCACAGGTGTATGTGTACCAAAGATCCTGAGAGTAGACTGGAGGAGAAGGGTTGCAGCATGGCCATACTCCTTGGGGAATGATTTCTTGCTTTCTGTCTCTCTATCTCTGTCTCTTCAGTGGATGAATGTGCCCTATAGCAAAAAAAAAAGAATATATCAGAAGGCTGATAATTTATGTAATTGATTTAGTCTCCATTTATTAAAAAAATAAAATTTAGAAAGAAAATCAATAACTCTTTGCTACTAGGGAAAAAATAATATGTTTTGAAGATTCAAAAACATTTTTGGAAGTATAAAAGAAACCCAAATCACCCCTACACTTCAAAAGCTCTTGAAAGTATGTAACAAATTCTTGTCACCTTTCAGGTAAGTGGTATTTATGTAGGGAGTTGAAATTTTTACAGATGTGTTTATGGCAGCCTAACCTTGGTTTTCTACCTCTAGTAAAATGAGAGAAGTTCTTTTACTGTAAGAATTAGTACAGAAGAAGGCCAGTTCCACTGCCTGGTGGTTAACATAGCCAGATCTCGCATGACCTACCTTGTGCTTTAAGTCCTGGACTCAGCAACTTGAGAAAAACATCAGACATTGTGTGTACCCAAAATCCCAAAAGAGGGAGTGATGGAGGAGAAGAGATGCTGTGACCATTCACCATGGGGGGATGCTTTCTCACTCTCTTCCCACATTACCCCACCTCCATCTCTTTTTGGCAAGCATATGAACTTTCTAGCAATTTTTTTTTGAAGAGCTTTTTGCTATAGGGTGCATGCGCTCACCAGACAGACAGAAAGTGAGAAATCACCCCCCAGGGGGGATGGCCATGCCGCAATCCCTTCTTCTCCGTTCTCCTCTCGGGACCTTGGGCATGCATGCACACACACACCCAGTGTGAGTTTTAACCCTCC
>NW_006159671.1:3021205-3021895 GCF_000334495.1 Tupaia belangeri chinensis | reverse complement strand
GTTTTAAGCCACCGGGTCCAGGACACGAACCGCAGTTGACTACGTGGGAGCCAGGCTACATAGCCATTACGCTAACTGCTGGTCCCCTCTAGCAAATTTTTAAAAATAAATAAATGGGGAGGATGGATACAGGCCAGTGTTGTGGTAAAGTGGCTGGAACTCACATGGCTGACTGCAGTTTGAGTCCCCAACCCAAGCGCTCAAAAGACAGACTAGGTTTTTATCTATGTGTGTTCCCAAAATCCCAAGAGGAGAATGGAGAAGGGATTGCACAGTGACATCCTCCCCAAGGGAGTGCTTTCTCACTTTTCCTCCCTGTCTCTGTCTCTGCCTCTGCCTCTCTCTGTCTGATGAGTGCATGTGCCATACAGCAGATTTTTTTAAAAAACAAGGGATAAAATAAAGTGAAGAGAAATAGGGACCAGCAGACGGTGTAGAGGAATCAGCAGATGGTGTATAGGGACCACAGATGGTGTAATGGTTACATTGCTGGAATTCCATGTAGTCAACCGTGGTTCGAGTCCTGGATCCAGTGGTTTGAAACTCATGCCATGTATTTGTGTGTGCGCTCCCAAATCTCAAGTGGAGAATAGAGAAGGGACTGCAGGGTAATTTCTTGCTTTCTGTCTCTGGTGAGTGCACAAGCCCTATAGCATAAAACTCTCTTTAAAAAAAAAAAAAAAATATATA
>NW_006159671.1:2941120-3003370 GCF_000334495.1 Tupaia belangeri chinensis | reverse complement strand
GTTTTAAGCCACCGGGTCCAGGACACGAACCGCAGTTGACTACGTGGGAGTCCAGCGACATAGCCATTACGCTAACTGCTGGTCCCCTCTAGCAAATTTTTAAAAATAAATAAATGGGGAGGATGGATACAGGCCAGTGTTGTGGTAAAGTGGCTGGAACTCACATGGCTGACTGCAGTTTGAGTCCCCAACCCAAGCGCTCAAAAGACAGACTAGGTTTTTATCTATGTGTGTTCCCAAAATCCCAAGAGGAGAATGGAGAAGGGATTGCACAGTGACATCCTCCCCAAGGGAGTGCTTTCTCACTTTTCCTCCCTGTCTCTGTCTCTGCCTCTGCCTCTCTCTGTCTGATGAGTGCATGTGCCATACAGCAGATTTTTTTAAAAAACAAGGGATAAAATAAAGTGAAGAGAAATAGGGACCAGCAGACGGTGTAGAGGAATCAGCAGATGGTGTATAGGGACCACAGATGGTGTAATGGTTACATTGCTGGAATTCCATGTAGTCAACCGTGGTTCGAGTCCTGGATCCAGTGGTTTGAAACTCATGCCATGTATTTGTGTGTGCGCTCCCAAATCTCAAGTGGAGAATAGAGAAGGGACTGCAGGGTAATTTCTTGCTTTCTGTCTCTGGTGAGTGCACAAGCCCTATAGCATAAAACTCTCTTTAAAAAAAAAAAAAAAAATATATATATATATATGTATATATATATATATAAAATGATAGAAAGTAAAGGAAGGCAGGAAAATAGTCTCATCTCTATTTCAAAAATTACCATAAATCCCAAAGGTTCACCTGAGATTTATTTTTCAAAAATATTAGTGGAAATATAAAGAATAAAACCTTCTGAATTTCATGGTTGGATCAGATTTTTATTACTTTATATTTTGGTATAGTGTAACAAAAAGAATGATAATAAAGAGGATATTATTTTTAATATATGCAGAAAGATACATAGCTATGGGACATGAGTGATTGGTTATTGTTGCTGTTATCATCCTGTTTCTAAAGTTTAAATACAACTGATAAGATCGTTATATAAGCTACCATTTACAGGGCATTAAATTGTATGCGTATAAAGACTTTGGCATTATACCTTTACCACTTTTTATGTAAGAAACAAATTGAAACCATTTTATTGTAATACACTTTTTATAGGGATGTAAATTCTCTAAGCATGTGAATTGTCTGTATCGATTGAGTTCTGTATATGGAATTGTAATAGCTAAGTATGAGGTGATACGTTTTCAATTTCTCTAAGAAATGATATAAAATTGTTGAATAAATATAAACAAGGCCCTGTAAATTTAGGAAGTTTTAAGTATTATCTTTGGCAGTATTAAATAAATATTGCTCAATTCCATTTGGGTGTTATATTCTCCCAACCTCTCTTTTGCAACAATCTCTTTATTCTTTGTCACTCAGTCTATCATAAAAGTAATGAAAACTTGGGACCAGCAGTTAGCGTAATGGCTATGTCACTGGACTCCCACGTAGTCGACCGTGGTTCGCGTCCCGGACCCAGTGGCTTAAAACTCACACCAGGTGCATGCGCATGCATGCCCAAGATCCTGTGAGGAGAATGGAGGAGAAGGGATTGCTGCGGCGTGGCCATCCCCCCTGGGGGGGTGATTTCTCACTTTCTGTCTCTCTGTTTCTCTCTCTCTGTCTGGTGAGCGCATGTGCCCTATAGCAAAATAAATAAATAAATAAATAACTCTCCAAAAAAAATTTTAAAAAGTAATGAAAACCTGTATTTTGGACTTCATCAATAACCTCGAAGTTAATTTTTTAAATAAAATTATCTCTTAATCACTGGGCTCTGTTCACAGGATTAAATAAACATGAAACCTCTTGATTCATTACTATAATTTTTTGTATCAGGATTTGGTAATTTAATTCTCTTTAACGCAACAGTTACTGGTGTATGTGAGTCATAGATGTAAAATACAAATATCATTACCCTAGGAAGTATTAAAACAAGAGTGAAGCCATATTGACTACTCTAACCCATAAAGTAATGCTGATTAGACGTATTGTTTCAAATTCTAAGGTGTTACCACCATATTACTGAGCAGTTGATGGATTTGTCCAATCAGCAGCTATTCTCAAAATGTTTGCTTCTCCCGAGATGCCATGATAGGCCCTGCGATTAGAGAGGAGCCTAAGGTACGATACCTGTTCTCCAGTCACTACACAGAACTTAATCTCATTGGTTGTTATATTTTCAATTGAGAGGGGCCAGCAGGTGGCGTGAAGGTTAGGTTAAGGCCACTAGATCCCATAGTGCTGACACCACAGTTTGAGTACCAAACCTAGTACCTGGAAAATCACTCTTGGCACACGTGTGTGTGTGTGTACGTATGTGAGTATGTGTGTGTGTGTATGTGTGTGTGTGTGTGTATGTGAGAGAGAATGGAGGTGAAGGAATTGCAGCATGGCCATCCCCCTAAAGGGGTGATTTCTCACTTTCCCTCTTTCTGTCTGTCTCTGTCTCTGTCTCTGTCTCTCTCCAGTGAGTGCACATGCCCTATAGCAAAAACTAAGAAAAAAAAATGCGTGTAGGTCCTTTTCAGCATGAGCTGCCAGGTCTCCTTGATTTATTTGCACAATGTAATGAAGCTAAAGCTATCCTTTTCTTCATCACACCCTGTGCCCACAGCGTTGGCTTGTCGTGCTTGGGCAAGAAAACTTGATTTGAATTTGGTAACAGTTGGTGGCTGAATCCCTCCCTGGAAACCTGGAAAATTTCTTTTTTTTTTTTTTTTGGAGAGGTTTTTGCTATAGGGTGCATTCACTCGCCAGAAAGACAGAGAGAGACAGAGAGACAGAAAGTGAGAAATCACTTCCCAGTGGGGATGGCCATGCCGCAGTCCCTTCTCCTCTTCTCCTCTCAAAATCTTGGGCATGCACGCACATGCATGTACCTGGCGTGAATTTAAGACACTGAGTCCAAGACTTGAACTTCAGTCAACTACATGAGAGTCCAGTAACATAGCCATTATGCTAACTGCTGGTCCCAGAAATTGCTATTTTCTGAAAAGAACTGTCTTTTTCAGTGTTACATTCCCTTCCCAGAGGGAGTCAGCATGCAACCAAGCCAGAAGAGAACCAAAGTGAGGGTATTACACTTAGTCTTAAATTCATTTGAATAGGTTAAACCTCATGACAATTAGTCTTTAATGTCTCTCTTTCACTTCACAGAACCTAGTCTGTTACTGCCCTCACAGTAGATGGAGCCTAATGTATATCCGGGGAAGTTAACAAGAGCCTTGTTTGGTCTTTACAGATAGATGCCTGGCTGTGGAGACAGAAAAAGGAAAGATGCCACCAGCCCCCTCCCATATGACCAACCGGTCGAGAAGATTTCATTGGCTCAAACATTGCAAAGCTACACTTAGCTTCTAAACTGGGATCTAAGAATTCTCTTGACTGACTCCATTTGCTTCTGCTGCCTTGTTAATCTTGCTTTTTACATCCCTTGCAGAGCATGAAAACTTGTCTTTCTGCTCTGCACGCCCAGGCAAGCACCCCTCAAGAGGTGCTTGCCATCCCTGAGGTTGTTGGTCTTTTTGTGATCCTGTAGAAGGCAATGGCCAGGACATCTCCCCACCTCCTCATCTTTGCCCTAAGATAGTGAATAACTTGACCTTTGGTTTTCTCTCCACATAAGCTCTGTATTTTGTCCAGTACAGTAGAGCTAGTTTTGGACTCCATCTGGCCCATGCTTTTCTGGGTGTTCTGTTCACTGAATAAATTATTTTTCTCATTCGCTAAGTCTTGTCTCTTTGCTGCAGGTGACATAGACCTGATTCAGGGAAACCTGAATGATCATCCTTTCTCTGTGGCATCAAAACACATAATTAATCAACATAACCCCCTGGACAAAGGTCCAGCCTCTTCGACTCAAAGAATGCAAATTTTCTCAGCAACAAAGCCAATTAATTACAACTTCACCCTTCCCTTTTGCCAAATCCAGCTTCCACCATACCCCCAGAGGCGTTGATCCTGAAGACTCCCATTTAACTCTCTGCACATGGATTTCCATCTGAGTTGACTTTGGCAAGAACAAGATGAGAATCACATATATATTGACTGATTATCTCTTAAAACTGTTATCCCAGAGAGAGGGGTTAAGCCCATGTTTAAGATCATGTATGGGCCAGCAGGGGACACATAGGTTAAGGTAATGGGTCTCATATGGCCAACTTCAAGGTTGGAGCCCTGGACCCAGCTGCTTGAAAAATCACTCCAGGCATGTGTGCACATGTGCCCACAAGCTCAAGAAGAGAGTAGAGGAGGGCAGACTGTGGTGTGGCCATGTCTGCTGGGGGGTGATTTCTCAGTTTTCCTCTCTCTCTCTCTCTCTCTGTCTCTCTCTGGCACACATAGCCTTAAAAAAAACACATGTGAAGCTAATGCCCACACCTTGCCCTTAACATTGACATTCTGGAAAGCACTACATCCTTGTAAAGGTTTTTGTTTTGTTTTGCTTGTTGAATTTTCTCTGATGCCAAGTGTTAAAAACAAACAAACAAACAAGCCAAACACACACCTTTTGTCTCCCTCCTTTCTTAGAGCATTCTTTGGACAAACCTGTTGTTTATAAATCCTTTCCCTGCCCCTTTGATATGTATATTAGCCTTTTAAAAGGGCTAATGTGCCAGGGAGTTAACTTAGAAACATTTCCCTCCAGAGCCTGGGAGCTATCTCTTTGAAATGGAAATGTCAGAGAAGTTAGAGTCCCCTATCTACCTGCCATCCAAATTTTAACCTAAAGGCCTTGCTACAAGCTGTAACCACTCATAACTGTACAGAAGTTTTATTACTTTTGCAGATAAAAGTAATTAGCTAACCCAGCTGGCTATCCTTAATTGCCAGTTGGATTTGGGATGACTTATGAAAGAATGTACAGCAAGCTGTGCTGCCAAGTCCTCTTCCAAGAAGAAAAATTGTCATTAACCTTGAGCGTGTGTACGCAATGGATTGTGCAGCTTGGCTACATTAAAAGGATGGGATTTCCTCTGTCTATAATCTCATTAGTAGATGACCTGGGAGGCATGTCCCCATCTGATTTGATGTTCATTCGATAATTAAACTGTTTCCCTTTTTTTTCTACATTGATAGAAAAGATCTTCTGGGTTGACATTCTGGCTTAATTTTTCTTCAACACTTTGAACAAGTTTCTATCCTGAGTTAAAAATAAAATAAAATAAAATCATACTGTCATCAGTACTAACTCTGCTGGTGCCAGTGGTTTTCCTGCCACTTGGTCACGTTGAGGGATGTAGTTGCAAACCTAGCTGAGTCTTCAGAGTGAAAACAATTACAGAGATGACTGGACTCAAGTCTCTGGGACCCTCATTGTGCAATGGAGCTCTTGGCAAAAATCACACTTTACAGCACCAACGAACTTGAACCTCGCACCCTGAGCAATCCCTGGATATCAGTGAGCTGGCTCTGGGCATCTGTGTTGACAGGACTCTTCTCACCCAGAAGACTAAGTGGCCTTCTCCAGCACCAATATTTCTTTGTCCATTTTTCCCAACACAATGCACATACATTCTTTGGAGAATGTCACTAATTATTGGAAACCCTGACACCATCTTTGACTAAGCCACTCAGTAAAGTGCGCAGATCTACTGAAAGCAAACTTTTTGCTTGCAGATTTAAGAAAGTTCTGAAACTCCTGAGCTAAAACATTCCCTAACACTATGTGAGCTGTGCTGTAGGGATTCAATAAGTAATTGTTGAATACATTTTGTTCTCCCTTGGAAAAATTATTTTCCTGCTATTTAAATTACAAGCCAAGTACTTCTTTTTCTTGTTTTTCTATAAAGAACTGAGTTTCCAGATAAAAGGGGCCCTTAACCACCCTAGAACTTCAACTTAATGTCACTATGATTCTAACGAGAAACCTGTCTGCAAATAACATAATGCACAATGTGTGAGGAAAATGTGATAGTTAAGAATATAGGTGGCTCTGGGCCAGTCATGGCATGGTGGTCAGAGCAACTGGATCCCACATAGCTGACTTCATAATTTGAATAGCAGACCAGTGACTTGGAAAAGACGCCAAAGCACATGTGCAAGCATGACCAAAATCCTGAGAGGAGAATGAAAGACAAGGGATTGAGACATGGTCACCCTCCTGAAAGGTGCTTCTCCCTTTCCCTCCCTTCTCTCTCTCTCTCAATCTCTCTCTCTCTCTCTCAATAGAGATACCCTATAGTAATTTTTTTTTTAAATTTAGGCTCTGGATTCAGATTATCTGGATTTCATATAATAAACCTCTCTTTGCTTCACTTCCTTATTAAAAAACGATATAACAGTATCTGGTTTATTTGTTGTTGTTGTATTGTGTGTGTGAATCCTTTGGTGAGAATTAAACAAGATAATGCATGTACTATGTTTAGTAAATTTGACCTAGTAAATGTCCAATAAATGTTAGTCATAATGATAATAAGAGAAAAATTTATATTCAAGAGACACTGTCTAAGGATTCATCTGGCAGAAAGTGATCATTGGAAAAATGAACATGCTATAGGTACCTTTGTACTTAAAAAGCAAAATTGTTCTCAAATGTCAGAGTACAGGCACACTTGACAGACAGAAAGAAAGACAGAGGGGGAAAGGGAGACTGCATCTCCATGCCATGGGGCATAGTCAAGCCTTCTCCTTCACCTCTCCATTTGGTCAGGATTTGGAGCATCCATGCACACATGACCTGAATGTTTATCAAGCCACCAGGCCCAGGATTCAAAGCATAATCAGCTACATGGGATGTGACTCCTTCAACTAAGAGCCCAAGAGCAAACTTTTTAATAAAATGTGTTAGAAACATGTACAAAACTCTCTTTTTTTGAGGGTAGAGCATTAGAATGAGTGGAAAGGGGAAGAACAAGGGGAAAAGTAATGGTAGCCTCATTCACATAGATACGTTAAACCACACTGAGAGACAATCCCATATTTAAAGTTTCAGGACATGAAGAGACGTTTCAGGAGTTTTAACAGGATGGACACAAGGTTCTGTCCCTTGGAGATGGATCACATTTCCTTATTTTTTAAGAATTATTTTTTATTCAACTTTATTTACTTATTTATTTTAATTTGACCAGGGAGGGACAGAGTGAAAGAGAAAAGAAAAGTGAGAAAGCAAGCCACCAGATCTGGGATTCGAACCGCAGTCGGCCGTGTGGGAGTCCAGTGCCCAGGACATGAAGAGACGTTTCAGGAGTTTTAACAGGATGGACACAAGGTTCTGTCCCTTGGAGATGGATCACATTTCCTTATTTTTTAAGAATTATTTTTTATTCAACTTTATTTACTTATTTATTTTAATTTGACCAGGGAGGGACAGAGTGAAAGAGAAAAGAAAAGTGAGAAAGCAAGCCACCAGATCTGGGATTCGAACCGCAGTCGGCCGTGTGGGAGTCCAGTGCCCTTAACCACCATGCCACCTGCTGGCCTTGAGCTTTTCTAGACTTCCATTTGATGAATGGGGAGAAAAACAAAAAGAGTCTTAATGGTGAATATGTGAACAATGTGATAGAAATTGAATAACATAATTTGCAAGTGATTGGAGAACAAGTTTTTATTTGCTTAATTTGCTCTTTTTTGCTGTCCTAAAAAAATTATTTGTAATTTTGATTTGCTGGTGGAAAATTAAGTTCTGAGAAAATACAATCACTATCAAATTGAAATCTCTACTCTTTTTCTTTTAATACAAGTGTACTGGGTGTGCAAATACATGTATTACAGCCTACCATTTGAAAACTATTTGAAAATATATACAGTAAATTAATGCATATTCAGTTTTTTTATTTTGCTGAATCACCAGAAATCAAAACTGATTGTTTCTTGCTCATTTCCTGCAAACCACAAAAGGGATGTACAAAAGTGTCTTTCTTTTGCAGAAAGTCCTAGGGAATCAAAGCTACAAATTCTGTCCACTGCAAACAGTAACAACTTTCCACAGCCCAAATATTCAAAGTGGATTTATGATAGGAGAGCTGTATTTTCTACTCCTTTATTCTACTTCTATAAATTCAGTCTGTTGGGTTGAGCCTCTGGAAGAGGAAGTCACCTGAAAAATAAATGTTTAATGACCTCTATTTCATGTGTAGCTATAGGGTAGTAGATTACTTCTCATAAATATTGGCAACACCCATAATGCCACTATGTTGTGTTGCTACTTTTATGACTTCCAGAACCTATGTCGAGTTACTACAAGTTAATTACATCTTCCTCTGGATCTTACCTTCACAGTTTTGCTTGCATCGTTGCCCACACCTAGAATGCTTTTTTTCCCCACCTTAACTTGTATAAATTTATTCTTGTATTTAGACATTATTCATGTTTTATCTCTACTACAGACCTTCTGGGTTCACCCAAATTTGAAATGATATCTCTTGGAGTCAGCATTTGGCATGGTGGTTAAGGTATAGGGCTCACACATGGCTGACCGTGGTTCAAATCTCTGGTGCAGAGTCTTGAAAATCACTCCAGGCACGTGTGCTTGTATGCCCAAAATGCCAAGAGGAGAATGGAGGAGAAGGGATTGTGATGTGGCCATCCCCCTACACCTCTCCATTTGGTCAGGATTTGGAGCATCCATGCACACATGACCTGAATGTTTATCAAGCCACCAGGCCCAGGATTCAAAGCATAATCAGCTACATGGGATGTGACTCCTTCAACTAAGAGCCCAAGAGCAAACTTTTTAATAAAATGTGTTAGAAACATGTACAAAACTCTCTTTTTTTGAGGGTAGAGCATTAGAATGAGTGGAAAGGGGAAGAACAAGGGGAAAAGTAATGGTAGCCTCATTCACATAGATACGTTAAACCACACTGAGAGACAATCCCATATTTAAAGTTTCAGGACATGAAGAGACGTTTCAGGAGTTTTAACAGGATGGACACAAGGTTCTGTCCCTTGGAGATGGATCACATTTCCTTATTTTTTAAGAATTATTTTTTATTCAACTTTATTTACTTATTTATTTTAATTTGACCAGGGAGGGACAGAGTGAAAGAGAAAAGAAAAGTGAGAAAGCAAGCCACCAGATCTGGGATTCGAACCGCAGTCGGCCGTGTGGGAGTCCAGTGCCCTTAACCACCATGCCACCTGCTGGCCTTGAGCTTTTCTAGACTTCCATTTGATGAATGGGGAGAAAAACAAAAAGAGTCTTAATGGTGAATATGTGAACAATGTGATAGAAATTGAATAACATAATTTGCAAGTGATTGGAGAACAAGTTTTTATTTGCTTAATTTGCTCTTTTTTGCTGTCCTAAAAAAATTATTTGTAATTTTGATTTGCTGGTGGAAAATTAAGTTCTGAGAAAATACAATCACTATCAAATTGAAATCTCTACTCTTTTTCTTTTAATACAAGTGTACTGGGTGTGCAAATACATGTATTACAGCCTACCATTTGAAAACTATTTGAAAATATATACAGTAAATTAATGCATATTCAGTTTTTTTATTTTGCTGAATCACCAGAAATCAAAACTGATTGTTTCTTGCTCATTTCCTGCAAACCACAAAAGGGATGTACAAAAGTGTCTTTCTTTTGCAGAAAGTCCTAGGGAATCAAAGCTACAAATTCTGTCCACTGCAAACAGTAACAACTTTCCACAGCCCAAATATTCAAAGTGGATTTATGATAGGAGAGCTGTATTTTCTACTCCTTTATTCTACTTCTATAAATTCAGTCTGTTGGGTTGAGCCTCTGGAAGAGGAAGTCACCTGAAAAATAAATGTTTAATGACCTCTATTTCATGTGTAGCTATAGGGTAGTAGATTACTTCTCATAAATATTGGCAACACCCATAATGCCACTATGTTGTGTTGCTACTTTTATGACTTCCAGAACCTATGTCGAGTTACTACAAGTTAATTACATCTTCCTCTGGATCTTACCTTCACAGTTTTGCTTGCATCGTTGCCCACACCTAGAATGCTTTTTTTCCCCACCTTAACTTGTATAAATTTATTCTTGTATTTAGACATTATTCATGTTTTATCTCTACTACAGACCTTCTGGGTTCACCCAAATTTGAAATGATATCTCTTGGAGTCAGCATTTGGCATGGTGGTTAAGGTATAGGGCTCACACATGGCTGACCGTGGTTCAAATCTCTGGTGCAGAGTCTTGAAAATCACTCCAGGCACGTGTGCTTGTATGCCCAAAATGCCAAGAGGAGAATGGAGGAGAAGGGATTGTGATGTGGCCATCCCCCTAGATGGTGATTTTTCACTTCTCCTCTCACTATCTCTGTCTCTCTCTCTCTCCAACAAGAGCATGTGTCCTATGGGAAGAAAAAATTAAAATGGAAGAGATCATATCCCCTTCCTCTTTACAGCATTGATTGAAATATTTACTTAATGGTTCTGACTTGCTGCCTGGGTAATATTACAACAGGATATTTTATATCCATGAGGGCATGAGAAAATTATAGATACAACATTATCAATAAGGCCATAAAATGTTGGAAGTAAATCTTCTAAACTTTGATTTAAAAAACAATAAACTCCCATAGAAGAAGGATGAGTTTCTCTTTCTTTTTCTGTATAGAAAATGATATAACAAAATATTAATCTAATGAAGTAGCATGAGAAATATGAAGTAAAAAAAGAACAAAAATACACAGAGGTATATATGGAAGGTAATGAAATAAAATAAAAACGATAATATTTTTGAAAAGATTTCTAATGATCGCACTACTTGTAAACTTTTAATCATTAGTATTGTAATAGGGACTTTTAACCAAATGAACTCCAACTTGTTAATCAAAATTGTCTTTCTCTCAGCCTGACACTCATTGTACAAGATCTCTCTTTGGAACTCCAGGACCTAAGTTTAAACTTTAAACAATAAAGAATATTCCACCCCTAGGAATCAAAACTCCTGTTTTGGAAATTAACTGCTTGATTGCACCCCCAGCTAAAATTAACCCAATCTATGTTTTTTTTTTTCTGTACATTGCCATTAGCCCCCCACACACACACCCTTCCTTCTCCTATAAAAGTATATGAAAATTGGCTGAGAGTTCTATGATATTTTTAAATATTTTCTCAGTGTGGCTACCCTCTAATAAATCCCTTTGCTATCTCACCAACAGTTTTGCCTCTCTGTGTGTGTCTTGTTGAACAGCAAAGAATCAGACCTACTCTGGGACTCTGGACTGAGTTACTGCCCCCTCATCTGAGAACAATATATTGCTGTAAGTTGTTTTTTCTAAGAATTAAAAAAAAAAAATCAGTACTTTATTTTGCTTCTCATTTGGTATTTTTTCTCCTTTAAGAAAATAGACAAGTATTTAAGATTTGAGTCTCAACCTGGATATACTCTTGTAGACCCTCAGGCTGTCTGAAATCTCTGCTAAAATCTCCAAAATGCATTTCATATTTAATGTGAACTCATCAGCCTCCTCAGTCTCAAACTTTTTCCTAATTCTGCTTGTTATCTAATTGCAAGGCTCCACCATTACTGTCTTGGTCCTCAGGACTCAGCTTGGAGAAAAACAGAAAGACTTCTAGAACGGTCTTATGCCTAAACTGAGTTCCTTTGTTCCTGGAAAAGTGCCCTGCTGTCTTCCTATGGAAGATCAGTCTTCACTCTGAATCCAACACATTCCTTCTGTTATTTATCCATTGTCTCTCTAAACTGTTCCTTTTTTTAACGACTGGTGCTATTTAGCACCTCATTATTTAGCACAAGTTCAGACTCAATTGTAGAATAAGTATAAAGTAGCTGAATACAACATTTCCTGCAAAGTTTTATTCCTTATTTCATCAATTCATTTGGTACATTAATTCAATAAGCAAACTGTGATCATCTGTAAGGTACCAAGCCCTGAGTACACACTGTTAAATAAGAACTTGCTTTCAGGTTACTTTCAAGTATAGGAGGAAAATAATTAAATTGACATTTACAGAGAAATATGATACTGCCTGGGCAGAGGAAAGAACGAGATGTTGTGAGCACATCAAAGAAACAGCTAGCACAGCCTGGGCTTGACACAGAATGCTTCCCCAAGAAATGAAACCCAAACCAAGTCTTGAGTCCATAGGGGTTAATCCAGGTTTTACATATGACAAGAAAGGTCTTCCAGAAAGCAGGAGCAGCTTATGCAAAGGCACTGAGGTGCAAGAATATGCCTTGCTATTTCCCCTTCAGTGTAAATGCTACATAGGGAGCATGGAAGAGAGTGAAAGAGAGGGTTGCAGAAGTTGGGGGAACAGAGTTTGTGACACTCTCTTCTTGTCATAACTCTATGGCATACTTTTGTCATTGAACAATATTTTTCTTGTTTTTAAATTATATTTTTTCTTATGGCTGGTTACATTACTAATCTATTTGCATCTTGAAGCCATGACTATTCCTTAATTTAGTTTATATTTGTAACTCCTAGAACAGTGTCTTGGTGCTGTATTTAATAAAGATCTCATGATTGCTTTGTGCACATTAGTTGATCAAAAATGTTTTCTTATGCATGATACACTTAGAGGAAATAAAAGTAAGTGAAGTGAGCCAGGCATGGGAAGACAAATACCTTATGCTATCACTCATGACTAGAAACTAAGAAATTTAATTGCATTGCAGTACAGAATGAAATGACGGATACCAGAACCTAGGAAAGAGAGGTGAGAGGGGACTAGGGGAATTTGGTTAAAGATACAACACTGGGGAACCAGCAGTTAGCGTAATGGCTATGTCGCTGGACTCCCACGTAGTCGACTGCGGTTCGCGTCTCGGACCCGGTGGCTTAAATCTCACGCCAGGCGCGTGTGCGTGCGTGCCCAAGATCCCTAGAGGAGAATGGAGGAGAAGGGATTGTAGCGTGACCATCCCCCCTGGGGGGTGATTTCTCGCTTTCTGTGTCTATGTTTCTGTCTGTCTGGCGAGCGCACGCACCCTATAGCGAAAACCTCTACAAAAAAAAAAAAAAGATACAATACTGCAAGTAGTTAAGTAGAATGGGTTCTACAGTTCTACTGGGTTGCCAGAAAAATCATGACGTATTTGTCTGGTTTTCTATGCAAAAATGTGTCATGACTTTTCTGACAACCCAATATACCACTATTTATAGTTGGTGACAATACAATGCACACTTCAAAATAGAAGAGGAGATTTAGAATGTTGACAACACAAAGAAATATAAATGCTTTAGATGGGAGTAGAGTTAATGTCCTGATTCTACCATGGCATGTATACATGTAATGAAAAAACACACTAGACCACATTAATATGTGCAACTATTATATACAGCAAATAAAAAGGATAATAAAATGTTTCATCATATGTGAGTGGATTTTATTCAGCATTTCTTTAAGGCATGTAAATCTAAAATAGAAT
The DNA here is from genome assembly GCF_000334495.1 of Tupaia belangeri chinensis. Classification (NCBI taxonomy): domain Eukaryota; kingdom Metazoa; phylum Chordata; class Mammalia; order Scandentia; family Tupaiidae; genus Tupaia; species Tupaia belangeri. The sequence continues at coordinate 2,990,002 of NW_006159671.1, read as the reverse complement.
ATAATACAAAATGATGAGTAGATGTAATGAACTGGTTTAAGAGAGGCTGCACCAACCAGTGCATTTGATGAAGAATTATTATTTTTGATGTTATAGAAATATGTGTTTGTGCCTTTTTAACATTCTTCATTCATAATTTAATCTTCACGTGCAAGCTTTTAATTTGACAAGTTAGAACTGGAGAAGTAGTAAAACATAACACTCTGTGAAAACAATCTCACACAGGAGGTTTCCTGATTCAAGTCCCTAGGCCCCACTGAGTATGCCAGGAACACACTTACACATAATCCGGGGCTGCCTAAAGGTTGCAGATCACCCTATTTGTGGTTCTCTGTCTCTTTCAGAAGAAATACATAAACAAATATGAAGAGGAGAAAATGAGAAACATAGATCAGGAAAATAGAACATTTATTTTGATATATTCTGACTCTTTGTGTTTCAAATCTAATACCTCAACCCAAGAATGTCTTCAGGGGACCAGCAGGTGGTACAGTTGTTAAGGCACAGGACTCTCACATAGTAGAATGAAGTTTGAGCCTCGAACCTGGTGGCTTGAAAATCTCACCAGGCAAGTGTGCATGTGCCCAAAATTCCAGAGGAGACTAGAAGAAAAGGGCTTACAGTGTGGCTATCCCCACTGGAAGGTGACTTCTCACTTTCCCTTTCGGTCTCTCTCTGGTGAGATATATGCCCTATGGCAAACACACACGCACACACACACACACACACACACACACACACAAAGTCTCGGTCACATCCCCACTATTAATCTATTGCCTTTAAAGAAAATTGAAAGATGTCTTAAGTTTTTTCTATGGTAACTGACACATAATTTCAAATATTATCACTTGAACAAATGACAACATTATCATTTTAAAACTCAGGATATAGACTTTTTTGTGTCATCTAGCATTCCCTGATGGGAGAATACAAAGTATGGTAAAATAAGGATTATTATAGTTAAACGTTTTATTCCCTTGAAAAAATAGTAAGAATATTTCTGGAAATCTGGAAGGAAAAATAGAGTAAGCATTGAGAGAGGAGACTTTCATAGGGAATACAGAGCTCTCGTTCCTCCATTACTCAGAGCTGCTATTTACTGGACACTCACTAGACTCCACCACCTGGCTATGTACTTCACATTTACTTTCCACAATTACCCTGTGAGACAGGCACTATTATATTCATTTCACAGGTGAGAAACCAAGGCATAGAGAGATTGTGGAACTTGCCCAAGGATATATGGCTTTTAAATGGTGAAGCTGAATCAAATTCAGACTGTTTAGATCCAAATTGTCATGCTCTTAACCACTTCACTAACAAAATGCTGGGTTTTGCAACTTTTTATTTTTGAGGATGTCAGGTAAGATATATTCAAATAAATTAGACATCACCCCTGCTGTCAAGGATCTCACAGCAGAAGAGGGAAAACTGATATTTAGACCACGAAGATAAAGGCAAACCACTTATGCAAAGGACTTTTACTTTACACCATTCTTGTATTTTTATTTTGAAATACTCAAAACAGTTTAAATAGTTACCATGGGAATTACAAATATAAATTAAAATAATAATTAAGAAAAAATACTCTTAAACCCATTACAAGTAAATTGTTTCCAGTTTTTCGTCCAGACCTTCTCTAAAGCTTGTAATTAATTGGTTTATATTCTACTTTTCTCCACTTTCTTACCTAGTATGTTATTGTAGACAATGTACAATTACACACAATGGGCAGAATTTAGTCTTGGCAAGAAGCGACTATGTCTTGCCTTTGCACTGGGTTCTTGGAGGCAATCTAAGCCACCTGTAATAGGAATGTCTCTGTTCAGGCTGAGGGCAGCTAACCTAGTATCTTGAAATGGGGCTGGCCATACTCTATCATTATGAGTGGGTACTGTCCATACTGGAGAGACCAACCAAGTGACTTAGGGTAGGGGCTTTGGATTATGCAGAACCAGTCATTCTGGAGGCTGAGATCAAAGGTGGTTCTCTTTTAAAAAAAAAATGTAGGCAATCAATTAATCAATGATGCCTACACAATGAAGCCCCAACTAAACTCTGTACCCTGAGATCCAGTGAGCTTCCTTGTGTGGCAGCCCTCTATGTACCCTGCCACAGAGTAATGCCAAGAGGTGAACACATCCTGAGGACAGCACGAGTTTTATGTTTGCAACTCCATGAAGACTCTACCCAAAGGGTCTCTTCCTTTGACTGACTTTGATCTATATCCTTTCCCTAACCATAACCATGAGTATGCTCGCACTCAGTGAGTTTGTCCAGTGAATTACCAAACCCAAGAGTTGTTTGGAGAACCTCCTAAAATTCCAGTCGGTGTGTGACTGTGCAACACCAGGAAAGGCGTTGCATCTGCCCTTTGATAGTCTTAATGACTATCTCTTCTTCCCACAATCATTTTTTCCTAATTTCTGATCACAACCATCAGATTGCATTATTGCATTCTTAGCTTTTTTTTTTTGTCTTTCATTCTTACCAAGACCATTTATAGCCTAGCAGTGAGCACTCTGCTTTTAAAAAGTCCTCCAACTCAAGAGGAAAAGATCAGCTTATAAACAACCCTTTAGATATGTGAAACACTGAGTCAACTTAGGTTTTGTGAAATGTTTATTTGACATGCTTTTTAAGCCTTGGCACAACTGCCTCCTTGCTGTGTCTCCTCCTAGTACTTCTTCAAGGATCTCTACAAAGAATTTTGCCCAAGAGCCAAGCCTTTCAATTTTTAGACCTGCATCTTCTTGTAGTTTTCTGCAGGGCTTGTTGTCAGGTAATGAAATTGGAAACACTAAACCTTTAAGTTTTGTTTTGCCTACAGTTACTTGATGGATTGCTCCAAGACACAGGAGGAGAGCTACAGCACTGTCAGAAATTGGTTTGCCATTAGAGCACGTTCCTAAACTGAAATAACAGTACCATCAATTTTTTGAAATACCCCTGAGTTTATATTTGACCTATGTTTTCCAGAAGGTGATTCTTTTCTTTTTGAAAAAATATTTTCTTTCTCTGCAGTGGAAAAAGAACCAGCAGTTTCTCATAAATACACTAGAAGCAACAATATAATTTATGGCAAAAGTTATTCCTTCCTTTAACTTTTACTGGTTCCATCCTCACTTGAACACTGTTTACAACCTCCTTGGTCATGATATTGGTCTTGTAACTCCCTGATTTCAATATTGCTGTTCAAAATCACAAGCACCATTGCCATATTAAAATGTTAAACATATGACTGTTATTGTTTTTTCCCTGACTCAAAAATCTTTACTGGCTCTTCAGTTCCTGTAGGGTGAAGGTAAAATATCGTGGGCAATAGTTAATGGAGTAGGAGCTGTACGGACATGAGACTGAGTCCCTTACTCTGTTGAAGGCTATTGTATAGCTAGTCAAGACATTTTCTTTTTTGACAGAATTGAATATTTCTTCAAAAGGACTGAGAAAATTAATTAAATTTGTGTATGCTCAGGTCCTTGAAAACAGTGGGTACAGAAAAAAATGTTTCTGTATTTTCTTAGCCTCATGTTTAAGCCTTTCCGGAATCTAGCATCAACTTCCTTTTTTTAATAAATAAATAAATAAATAAATAAACATGTTCTGGACATCTCTTACGTTATAGGGTGCATACGCTCACTAGAAAGAGAGACAGAAAGTAAGAAATCACCCTCCAGGGGAGATGGCCATACCACAATCCCTTCTCCTTCATTCTCCTCTTGGAATCTTGAGTATGCACGCACATGCGCCCAGTATGAATTTAAGCCACTGGGTCTGTGACTTGAACCGCAGTTGACTACATGGGAGTCCAGCGACATAGCCATTATGCCAACTGCTGTTCTCAGGACACCTATTATGTATCATGTTTATCATAACTTCTGTAAGAGGTATAATAAAGAGATAGTACTCTCAAAAAATTTAGTGTAAATGATATTGGGTTATTGGAAAAGTCATGATAAATTTTTGCATAGAAAAATACATAGGAAAAGTCATGATGTATTTTTCTATATTTTTCTATGCAAAAATGCATCATGACTTTTCCGACAACTCAATATCAACTCAAGGCAATGAAAATTCACATGCGTATATGTGGATAAATGTGAAATATATGGGTGGTGGAGTTCTCAGGATTTGCTGACTCATTAAATGGATGTGAGGGGAAAGATAGCAGAAGAAAGTATAAAGGAAGACCTTGAAGAGTCCATGAAGGACTATCCAGAAGAACTGTCAGCCCCAACATGGCCCCCTGATAATGATGGTTATTTTCAGGATGCTGAAAGATCAGCAGATGCTGTAAGTGGTTTCACTTTGATATTCTCTTAATAACCTATAGACCTACCAAAGAAGAAAACAGTTCCCTTCAAATCTTTTCCTGAATGTTCATTAACCATGCTCATATTGCAAGAAGGAAGGTTAAGACTCAATACACAAGGACAGATTTAGTTGTGAGTTACTGCCCTTGTGGGCTCATTGAATTCCAAAGAAAACCATTATGGGATATTTTCTAAGCAGTGGGCTCATTTTTTCCAAAAATTTAGTTGTTACATCCTTAAAATTACCTGCATTTTCCTCCACCTTCTTTAACTATGAAGAAGGATTTATAAACGCCTAAACTTTACTACATTGTTGGATAATCACACTCATGATTTTTTCCCCTATGCCATTTAAATAACATTCTCGAGACTCTTCTCTTATTAATCAGCCTACTGTCAGTTATTTTCAATGACTCTTCCAGAGCGGAATTTCCCTTTCCCTCACAACCCCAGGGTTTATGGATTGAGCCAGTCTTTATGTAGAAGCTCTTATTATTTTTTTAAATATTATCTCCATTTTTCCTTTGGATACCATCTTCCTTCAAACTGATTGGATATTTCCTAACTTAAAGACAATGGAATGGGATAATTTAAATCCACCAACGTGATCTGTATATAACAGGTCCTCAGTACATGTTTAATAATGGAATCGATGCTTGTGGAGAAGGAATGTGGAGGCGAGTGATATCCGCCTAGGATTAGCAGCTTTCCTCACTATCAGCTAATCTGCACAATCTCATTAAATATTAGCAAAGCCTAAGTGCTAACTCCCATAGTGAACAGAATTACTCTAACGAAAGTAAAAACCTCATGTCTTTATTGTAGTCATTTTAATTTCACCTCCCGAAGTTGTTAAAGCTAAAAATGGCTGAGTTAAGTTTTATTTTTTGTCTTTTTTCTTAACACTGGCTGTCTTCCTTTGCTATCTCATTGCTAACAGAAATACTTGAGACGGGGAGCTTTATAAGGAAATAGAGGTATAGTGACTCACAATTTTTGGTGGCTTAAAGGACAAGCCTGGCATCAGGACAGACTACATGACTGATGGAAGCACAGAGGATGGCAGGCGTGTGCAGAGAGAAACCCATAAGGTTGCTCTCTGTCTTTCCTAGCAACCAGCTCTCTGGAGAACCAGCCTCTTCTCGCAAGAACTAGAGCTCACTGGGCCTCCTGAGACATCACTGATCTATTCATAGGAGCGTTGCTTCCATGACATTGGCACCTGATCCAACCACTGCATACTAGACCTCACCACTTCCCAACATCCAATCGCAAGGCATAAAACTTTGGGAGACAAACCATCATCCAAATCATAACAGTAGCAAACTGGGGGGAAAAAATTGTAATATGGGCATATATGGAGAGAAGGAGGAGTATTTGAGAAATAATTTACATACAGTAAGCTATTCTCTGACTTTACTAACATCCTATGATAAACTTTAAATAGCTAGTTATCAAAGTGCTATACTATAGATACATAAATGTATGCATAACTAAATACAAATATACAAACATTAACATCCATTATTTAAAAGACTAATTAAATTATAAAGTTATCTGATCCACTGAGGCTTGGAAGATATTTTTAAAATAAAATAACAGAGGTTTTTTTTTATCATCTGTTTCTCCAAGTACAATAAAAAGTCCATAAATACAGATACATTCATCCTTAGAAATTTATACCAAGTCATTTATAAAAATGTGTGATTAACAGAGCAATTAAAATAACTTTTGTCCAGACACAGTGGTGCAATCAAAACACAGCAACCTGTAATGCTGAAGCCCTGTAGAAAGGTCCCAGGTTTGTGTCCCGAGGACTCCCCTTACTCTGTGGCCACATTCATGTGCCATGATCAGGCTGCCTGACGCTGGGAGTAGGTTGCAGCCAGACGGTCGTGTTGGGGGTGCCTCTTTCTCTCTTTGTCTCTCTCTCTGTCTCTCTCTCTCTTCCTTCTCTCTCTGCCCCCCTTTTCTCTTTCTTTCGTGGAAGAAATAAATAAATAAACATTTAAAAAATAGCTCTTGGTTTCCATTCAAAGCCATAATGTTGGTTGAAGCTGCTGATGGCTGTGGCTAGGAGCAATGTTTCAATCACCATAGACTTTAACAGTGAAGGCGTAGGAACACACTCTGGTCCCCACATGAGCTTTCATTCTGTGATGCTGCCCACGAAGCAGCAAGGGACAGTTACTACTCACAAAGTGATAACTAATTACTGGGGGCCTGCTACCCACATTCGTAAATGATGACAGCAACATGAATAAATCATCTCTGTATTACACAAGCTTACGTTTGTGGGTAATAGGCATGTGAGCAGGTCACTCCAGTGAAATACAGTCACACTCCTCTGGGCCCCCGGATGACATGTACAATTTTACATGGAGGTCTGTCTGCTATGTCTGTCTCAACACTGCGATCCAGCCGGTATCATTTGGAGTTGCCTTGCGAACTGAGGCTACGTGCAATTAGCGAGCATGTCACATAAGCATGAATAGAGTTTGGGAAGCATAGATTCTTTATCTGATCTGATTGAATCAGCCTACTCCAATCCAAGTGATTTTTGACCTTGCTGGTTCAGTGAAAAACAACCAGAATCCTGAGATACACATGGCAGCCTGAATGCAAACACCCTGAGGCCACTCATTAATGGAGTAAATCCTTTTAGAAAGACTGGTTTCCCACCAAGCAAGTTGAGGCACAGATGGCTAAACCAGAAGATGCTGACTACATTTACGGAGGGGCATCTGCTCTGTCCCCCACATCCTTAGATGTGTTTTACTTTTTCTCTTTTTGAAAGCCTTGCCAAGCCATTGGCAATGCTTTCCACTCCATTTAGCACCTCTGTGGGTTTGGCTTGCTTCTGCATTTTCCTCTCAAACATTCTTAACAGTAAAGTATCTAGAAATGGTTTTCCCAGACATTAAAAGGTGAATGCCATGCTGATGAGCCCAAATCGAGATCACCTGCTGGTTCCACATTACCATCCACCGTGCAGTGACTCAGGCAGGGCCCAGGCCACATGTCATGTTCAAGGATGTGCCCAAAGAGGAAGGCTCCCACCTGTGCAGGTATCTTCTTCACTCATGTTTTTGTTGTCAGAGGAAACAGGAATTGGAATTTTTAAATCAAAAGAGTTTTTTGAAGTAATTGACTCTTCCTTATACTGAGCAGGAGAAAAGAAGAGTTTAGGAGATTCTAGAAGTGAGATGAAGAATTTATAGAGCAACCACTCTGGGATGTGAGGGGAGTGAAAGAGAATAGTTCCTGGCTTCTAGTAGGTTCTCCAATAGTTCTTAAGGTAGATGGGGTTGAAAACATGGTTGCAGTCTGAACTCAGATAAGAGGCTTGTGTTCTCTGAGGGCTAGAACTCAAATCACCTCTCTAGTCAAGAGCATGTAAGACCGGAATGGAGAAACTATATTTAAGTGTTACTCTTAATATAGAATGCTATCATTAGATGATATCACTGAAACTTGCCCTTTTTTAAAACAGAGTAATATGGGGTACCTGTTTGTATTTCTGATTTTAAAGCATAAAACATATCTAGTTCAGGTACTCTGCAATGTTCTTTGTAGACCAGTCTCACTGGAATCACCAGGAGATTTTTTTTTATGATCTTAAATCTGGATCTTTCACTCACTACACAGTTGTGTTCCTTTGACTTTAATTGGAGCCAAGTCATTCATATCATTTCACCCTCATCAGGTTATGTCGATGTGTCTCCTTGAGTTCCGTCTCCAAAACCCTTTATCCGAGTTTTAGAGAAGTCATTTGCCATCATTTGCTTGCTTCTTCTGGCAGGAGACTCACTACTCTCCAAAACAATACACTTTTTAAAATCGAAATATTTGTTTTCCTACTTTCAGGAAGTCACGGAGTGCAAGCTAGCAATAATATCTGCATACTGAATTGTTCCAAACACAACTTAAAATGGTCAACATGTTTGAAAGAACACTTCTAACTTTTAGTAAGAGTAAAGAAAGCTAAGCCCTCCATTCAATAGGTGCTTCCGTCCATTTACTCAGTGCACGTATGTACTCAACACGGAGCTTGGATTGTTGCATTCATTCTCACATTGAATCTTGTGAAAGTCAATGAAGACTACGGAAATGAGAATTACGGAAGCTACTTATTCAGCTTTCTCTATAGCAAGCTACTGTCACTACCACTTGGCAGAAACTTTAAGGCGATCAAGAGAGTGGAAAAGACTTGATAGTAAAAACAAGGAAGGTGCCAGATACTCACTGCAGGCTTAGGCATGGGAACCGGGAGGTGGCTAACTAGAAGTAAAGCCCCTTATGTGATCGGTTTGAGGAGTGTGTTTGACTTTCTGTGGTTGGCCCTGAATAGGAAACAAGGCAAACAAACAGGGAAACTGACGATCATGGACCAAATCCTGATCGTTCTGGCCTGATTACTACCCAAGTTGTTTAATTACCTCCCAGGGCTAGACACTACAGAGGCTGCAGGTCAGAGGGCTGTTGTCAAATGTGTTGACCACTCAGTATTCTTGTCTCCCTACCTTTGTGACTGTCAGGTATGTTTTATTATATCGGTGTTAAATGACACAGAAACAGAGGCACAGAGAATTTACGTAACGTTTCCCAGATTGTAAGTTTAAGTCCGTAGAGGATCCCAGATTTGAAATAAACTCCAAAAGAATGAAAGTATTTGTTTTTATCCACTATTTTTACTAGTTTTGCAATTAAAAAATGTTTGGAAAATAATATTACAGTACATCTGTATCTCTATTGCCCAGACATGGTTTTGTGCTCGTGTCTTCCTGTTTCAGAGGCCTGAATTTATGCCCTCTTTCGATGGCTCACGCAAGATCAAACGGTCTCAAGCACAAATCAATATTAATTCAAGATTTTTAAATTATAAATAGTTTTAGGCTTTGAGTTGTAAAAACAAGTATATTTTTGTATTAGATTTCTTTGAAAAAATCAGCATTTTTCAGAAATAAACTTCTTAAAGATTTTTTAAATTACGTGTGATTTTGTTTGGGATTAGGTTTGTCTAAGTATGGACAAGTCTTCCATATTTTGGATGGGTTGGCAGTTTTCTCTTTGGAAGAGGATCAGGCATAAAGAGAAAAATAGCTTACTGGTAGAATTTGAAAAAGTTTTAGTAAGAAAAGAACGCCCTTCTCTGTTCTGTTGTGTATTTTGGCATGACCTTAGCAGATTTCATTTCTCTTCTTTCTTCCTCTTTTTTGTTTTGTTTTACTTAATTACCAGTGGATACATACATAGCCTAGAGAGACATGGACAGACAGGAAGTGGTGGAGGGGAATAAAGCACCCCTGACAGGGTGTGGCATGTCCCAATTGCTTCTCCTCCATTTTTCCACATTGTCGGGATTCAGGGTATGGCCTCACAGGTGCCCAGACTTGAACTGGAAACACAATAGCAATGTGGGATCCAGCCCCCTTAACCGCTGGGCTATGGGACCAATTACAGCCCCATTCTTTAATGAATAGAAAGTTTTAAAAAGTTTATATTTGTATAAGATATATCGTTAAATCTACAATCAAGATACATATTTATATATGTTTATAAGTAACGTATCACAATATATATGTATATACTTAGAGATATTGATACTGATCTTACCCTATCAGGATCCTTTTCCTCAACTTCCCAATTAGCTAGACCCACAGGTGTGCACCACGGAGTCTGTATGTCCCAGTCAGTCCAGGAACCAAACCTGGGCTTGCCATGGAGCCATGTGCAGTAGCTGAGGAGAAACAATGTGTGTGTGTGTGTGTGTGTGTGTGTGTGTGTGTGTGTGTGTGTGTGCTTCTTTGCAAAATTTTTGTTTCCACACATTATTTAATTGGTAGGTTCTAAAAGTAACCCTAAAGTATATTTCTAGACTTATCTGAATTATTTCTATAATATTTTTAAATGTCTGTTTTGTACATGATGTGAACATAGAGAAAAGGAAGAAATTCTTATTCAGCTCATGTGTTCTCACTGAAAAATGACCACTTAAAAATAAAAGATTGTTTATGGATGTGTTCAGTCATTTAAAAAGTATTTATATTTTAATAATATTATGAACAAAAATATTTTGAGCAAGGAATGTATTTAGTAAACGTATATAGTTTAAAATCAGACATATTCACCTGATTTTCCCTCAGTTGGACTGTAATCCTTTTGTCAGGCTTGAAAAAAAATTGGATGATGATAATTAAGTACTTTGAGATAGAAAGGAATTTCAAGGACTCTTTTTACTGCATGTATTTCTCTATGTAAGGAAGAAATTTAAGATATAAGAGAAATTATATTTTTAAATGATGTTTTCTTATAAAAGTTTTTATCATTTTAGAGTAATTATAAATACACACCCTAATATCCTTGAAATAATTAATTTCTCTTATCTAATCATTTCTAAAATTAATTTCATTAGCTATTACAGAGCTTATTTGGCTCCAGAGAACAACTTCCCTTCATCAAGTACTTGCAGAGCAAGGGAATTTTTTTTTGGCTTTGCAGTACATAAAGATGGCTAGATGTCTAGTCTTTCTAATTTCAACCTCTTTATTTTAAAAAAAAGAGAGTAAAGGGATAAAGATCCACCATATTAAATTAAATTTAAATAAATTGCTTACAAGAGAGACATGACCTATTCAATTAAATTTCCAGGCAGAATGTAAAATAATTCATTCTACAAGTATTTTTTAGCTTAAAATATTTTATGATAACTCATATAACTTAATATTACAGTAAAATAATAATAATAATAATTAATAATAGATGATGAGACACGTGTCTTTCTTTTAAAAAGTTGAAGTAAGCACTAAGTTCTATCTAAGATTTTTCTCATTTAGGGTGTAATGCAGGGACTTGGGTATAATGTTTAACCTATTCCACAGAAGTCACCCCGAAGTCTAGCAGATAAAGATGGTGGTTTATGTGACTTACGGAGACATTGATGGTGGCCAGTCAGTGAAGAGTCACTGCCTCCATAGACACAGCAAACAGTTTTATGGCTGCCAGATCAAAGCAAGCTTGAACACGTGTAGACATTTAGTCTCCCCGGGCTCTTACAGCATTTTATGATCAGGTAATTATGTTCACTCAGCTCAGCTGTCTGCATTCTGTAATTCATTTCTGGAAAGGTGTACATTTTTCAGAGACCAGTCTTGGCCAGAGACTGCTCCCTGAGGCAGAGGGTGGAGAGAAGCCAGATATGGGAGAAAAAGTGAATGTCTAGACAGGAGCTCACAAAGAATAAACATGAAAAATATGGTTTACTTTGAAGAACAGCAGAGATCATCCCCTACATGTCAAAGCAGATTTCTTTTAATATTTTGGGAAAAGGTGAATTTCTCCATGTATTAGTTTTAGCATAATTTGAGATAAATTTAAAAATCATTTGATGACAGTTTTTATTAGGGCATATATGAACTGGGAATGAGAGAAGGGAGGGCATGAAAAAAACGGGATGAGATGCAGGTGACATATGAAGAGCATGTTCGAAATGCACCTCCAGAAAGCTAACATAAATTCAAGAAAATAATTTTGCACTGGGGTGAAGGAAGGAACAATACTTACATAAGAGAAGTGGACAAAGAGGGTCAAGAATGCATTGCTAATTATTTTTGATGCTGTTATGAAACCATCCTGGGCTGAGTTAGGTTTCTGTACTTATGTCTGGTGGGGACAGTTGAGGTACCCGAAAGAGATCATTTCCTGTGCAAATGCTGATTGCAACAGGAAAGATTTCAGTATAATTCTCTTCTTAAGAATTACCCCCAAAATGAATATTAATTATGAATTTAGCACCAAAAGGACACTGAGAATCAGGTAGTACAAATAGATATTATCAGGGCACAGTCATGGCCTTTTGTCAAATACTCATATATAAGCAAATTATCAATGATCAAAAGCAACTTTAAAGGAGTATTTTGAGAGTAAATATTAGGTCATCAGGAAAGTTGTGAAATATTTTTCTATGCAAAAAAATGCATCACGAGTTTCCCAATGACCCAATCATTAGAATGAATTAGGTCCAAGTGGGGGTTGATCTTGTTGGACAAAAATATGAACTTCTGATACCTAGGTTTAAATATTTTCTCTACTAATAGTTAACATGCAGTAGTGTTTGTTATTTCTGGATCTCTCATAAAAGCTTCTTGAGCGATTCACCTCCCACTTCAGAGTTCTGCCATAAACAAATCTGCTATTTTGCCCTATGGCATAGCCTAGCACATGGTCCAATATCAGCCAAATGTTATTTTTCCCTTTATGGAAATGGACCATTATATGGAGCCTTAAATAGGGGACATCATTTTGAAAAGAGACAATACTGTGAGAAGAAGAATTGGTTTATTGAGCCACTTTAAGTTTACTACCTGAGTTTAAATTAATAGACAATTTAGTTTCTATTTATTCTGGTTGATATTTAATCATCCAAGAAAAGAGCCTGCTCAAAAGTTGGCAAGGCTGGGTAAATTCTCTTCTCTTATAGATTTTCTGCCACAGTCACCTTTCTCTTGTCCAGAATCCCAGTTTTGTAGGTAACATAAATTTAAAGTTGAATTTTAGTAAGCACTAAGAGGACTAATGTTCTGTAGAGTAGGAAAAAAGTTCTGGAAGTTATAAATGTATGCTTTTATTAATATAAATTCTAATAATATTTTGTGCTGGGTTTTTATACATAATCTAATCTAGCCCTTACTGTAAGTTAAATCTAAAACAACTTGTTTAAAAGCCTGGAAATGTCCATTTGATTTTCCCAAATATTTTCTTTACCAAAGATATTTGTATTTAAATAACAAATATAAAACAATATTCTTCAGAGATATCATTTATGCTAGCTTTGATCATTCTTGAACTTTATGGAATTTACTGAAAGACAGCTACCAGCTATCCTCTAAAGGAAGAATTGAACCTTGTAATAGGAGGGGAAAAGAAAACTGGTATGATAAAATTATCTTTAAGACAAGAGCTATGGATTCAATGTTTTCCCCCAAAATTTATATGCTAAAATTTGGTGAACCACTATCACAATGCTAAGAGGGTGGAGATAATGTCTTATACTTTGAAAGTTAAAGCCTTTGAAAGTTAAAGACACCAGGGTATGGTCCTCCAGAGTGTGTTCAAGAGTGTTTATAGGGAGAGGGATGGGACAGGGGCATGTTCTGCTCAGCACGTGCCCTCTCCTGTACTCTGACAGCCAGCAGATGTCCCCCCAACATGACCTTTGACCTCCAAAACCAAGACCTGAATAAACTTAATTATTTTAGAATTATTTTATTTAACTTTATTTATTTATTTTTAATTTGACCAGAGAGGGAGAGAGAGAGAGAGAGAGAGAGAGAAATGAGAAAGCAAGACATCAGGTCCAGGACTTGGACCATGGTCGACTACATGGGAGTCCAGCAACATAGCCATTACACCATCTGCTAGTCCCACATCATTCTTATTTTTTTAATTGTGCATTAAAATATTATCTTTTTATTTTAAGAGAAATTTTTGCTATAGGGTATGTGCACTCGCCAAAGAGATAAAGAGACAAAAAGTAGAAATCACTCCCCAGGAGGGATGTCCATGCCAGTCCCTTCTCCATTCTCCTTGGGATTTTGGTCACACATGCACACGCACCCAGTGTGAGTTTCAAGTTGTTGGGTCCAGGACTTGAACTGTGGTCAGTCATATGGGAGTCCAGTGCCTTAACCACTGTATCACCTGCTGGCCCTAAAATATTAACCTAATTACTGAATATTTTGGCATCTTTTCAATTTTGTGCCTAACCCAAGTGTCACACTGGTCTCACTTTATAGCCATCCATGTCGGCTCTTAAGTTCATGTCTGATTATATCAAAGTTGAAGTGGTTGATTATTTCTAATGTGAAGGCTTTCAATATAAGAGAGATATAACTAATTTCCTGCAGAATATCATCAGGACAACCTCTACTACAGGTACTAAAATATACCTCATCTCCACAGTATGTCTTATTTCTTGTTTCACTGCTATAAAGAATAGCAGGAAAATGTGGTGTACACTGTGATTTCAGCTCTTGATCCAATGTGTGGTAGTTAAACAAGCATTGTAGATGTTCAGGAGATCACAATAAACTATGGGCAATGTTTCTCAATAACAACTACTGTTTCTCAGTAAAGTATTACTGACTAAAACAAAAAGATCAAAAATTAATAGAGTAATGATCATCGGATCTCCCTGAACTGTTGTCCAATAATGTACTCCCCAGTCTATTTGAAGGATCCATGGACTGAAAAAGGATTCAAAAGAAATTAAATTTTTGGAGGCCAGCAGGCAGTGTGATGGTTAAGGTGCTGGACTCCCCCATGGATGACCATGGTTCAAGTTTCAAAGCTAGAAGCTTGAAAATCATGCCAGGTTCATGTGTGTGCATGTCCAAAATCCCAAGAAGAAAATGAAGAAGGGATTGATTTCTTGTTTTCCCTCTTACTGTATTTCTCTTTGCCTCTCTGTTCTTCGGGTGAGCATGCATACCTTATTAAAAAATAAAAAACTTAAAAAAAAATGAGAAAGAGAGAGGGAAGGAGAGAGAGAGAGAGAAAGAAAGAGAGAGAGAGAGAGATATGAAATTATTTCCAAAATTTCAGGTTTCAATGACCTAGAAAGTGAAAAATAAAGATCTTTTAATTGTCCACAAGAAAACCAGGGTTGGAGACTCAGGGCTATTTACCTTCCATCACCTGTAGTTTCTAAATTCAACAGGCATCCATGGAGAGTCACAAATTCTTCCACAGATGTTTGCTCAGGGAGCAAAGGTGAATATGCCATAGTCTTTGTTTTTAAAGAGTCTAGACTTTTCCATTTATGTGTAAACTTTTAGCAAAAATCAGGAGACTCCTTGTATTTAGATACATTTGAAATTCATGTTACTAACAACTTCTTTTAAGATGGTTTACCAGCACAGTAGTGTAATGGATGTTTTAAATATGAAATATTATTTCTTGAAGCCTAGCTAGAAAATGCTAGCAAGTGTGAGCTAAAATTTCCATTGGTTATTAGAATTAGTACTATAATTCTCCAAAGTCCGAAATTTATCTTTAAAATCTTTAATTATTTATATCTTTATCATGTACTTTGCAAAAATTATAAACATTATAGTATTTTTATAGTGAGGACATGAAGAAACTTGTAATTTCTTAGTATTTGTCTACTATGGGCCAGGTGGTATTGTAGGAAAAGTCCATGTATTATAAATCTCATATAAATTTCACAGCAACCCTCAGAAGTTCATATTACTATTGCCATTTTATGTGCAAGGAAATGATATACAGAACATATATATATATATATATACAAAAAAAAAAAACAACAAAAAAAAACCAGTTACTGGGTTTATTCTCAGTCACGTAGCTAATGCATTTTAGAGTTCCTGTCTAGCCCTGTTCCTAAGCTTGTGGCTATCATATTTTCATGCAAATATGTCTCCACACAACCATGGGTGAGTTAGGTCATTCTGGAAGTATCCAGACTATATGGAGGGAGCAAGCTATAAGGTACTGGGATGCTGTGTTCCACCTGTCTACAAGTTGTAGTGGAGAGGACAACTGAAAAGGAAGAAAGACGTTCACAGCCACAGAAAGGACAGAAGGCATCCTCCTTACTCAGCAAGTAAATCTGTGGATGGTCTTTATGCTACTAACAATTAAGGGGGAAATAAAGGAAAGACGATTGTAGTCAAGAAAGAGAAGATGTAAATAATACAGTGTTGACACACTGTGAGGTTGGGATATTCATTATAAAGAGAGCCTTATAACTAATGGACAAAAATAGCCATCTTTAAGAATTGTAAGGATGGGAGTTAATGTGCAAGGTGGTTAACGTGGTAGCCTAAAAGAGGAATGTTTCTAGCTTTATCTAGAAACCATTGAATCGGTGTTGCTAATAATGGGCTTATATTAATAAAAATGTAAAATTAAACCTATGTCAAGTGCCTCAAAATACCATAAAGAGATTCGCCTGCTCTATCAAAATTCTTAGGGTTATGGCGGTAAGTAGGATTATGAAGTAAATTAAACTTCTAAAGATCGACTTCCTGAAATCTGGTCTCCCAGAAACAGAAATTACCTCCTGCAGAACTACATGAAAAAAGAGAGAGCTTAGTGGTTGCAGTCTTTGCCAACAAACTGGCTCAAATCCAGCATCCCTACCCTCACTTCGCAGAGGAGCTGGTGCTAAGATTCCCTATGAAGTAGGACTGGAGTCAATGCACTTTAAGAATTACCTTTAATCCTTGCTCTGATTCCACCTGGGAAGAGGCTGGATTTTGAACAGAGCCCAAGAGAGTCAAGGTTGCTTTTAGCTCATGATGTCTGGCCCTTTTGGATATCATATATTGCCCTGAAATGAAAGAGCGATGCACACTCTACCCCCTCTACACATACACACACCCACACACACACGCTCACACACAGAGATGATGATGTCAGGTAAGTTTGCACCAATGTCTACCCTTTGGCCATGTCTTCTTGTTTGCATTATAGAAGGATAACACACATCAAGCAAAGATATAGCTATTTTCCAATGCTTAATCTCAACCCTAATTGGAAAGTAGTATTCATGATGAAGATAGTAACAAGAAACATCACCAGTCATGTGGCAAAGCTTCATAATCTTCAGGTAAACGTATTATGTTAAGTTTCCCAGAGTTCCCAGGACAAGAAAGTTTTACAATATTTTGTCTCCACTATTCAATCACACATTTTCTTGAGATTCCCCCCATCTCTTAATGCTCCATTTATAGACAACGTAGCTATTACTGTGTAATCTGGAGACTTCCATCTTTGTAAGGCTGCTGTTTCCTAGAACAAATTCTTAACATTCTCGCTATTGTGATAAATCACTCTCCAACCCATGTAAATTATCCAGAGGAATGATCTCTCTGTATCCATTTGAAGAACATATGACTCTTTTTGTGAAGGAATATATTCTCTTTGGGGAAATGATTTTTGTGATGTATGACCTATCTCTCTCTAATAGTACATACATTGAAGATTTTTGAGTCTTTCCGTGGACATTGAAACATGGTTAAAAAAAATTACAACTCCTGTTTGAGAATATTACATCAATTCTTGACTGCCTTTCAACCCAATAATTATATGCCCACAGGTTTATTTTTAATCCACAATCCACAGGTATTTTAGATTGAATTGCTGAAATGAGCAAGTCATGTATCTCAATGTCATTTTATCTAGATGTTGTTTATGAATTTTCTGATGCATCAAATGATTGGATGCATGAATCCAGATAAGTTAATGAAAAATATGTTTGTGAAGGGGAAGTTACCATTTTGCTTCATCAAAACTTAGTTGTCATTAATACTATGGGTCTGGGTCTTGGAGGCAATAGTAGGCTCTGTTTCTCCTCTTCTTTTTTTTTTTGGAGAGGATTTTGCTATAGGTCACATGTGCTCACCAGACTTACAGAGAGAGACAGAGAGATAGAAAGTAAGAAATCACCCCCCAAAGGGGGATGGCCATGCCACAATCCCTTCTCCTCCATTCTCCTTACAGGATCTTCGGCACGCACACACACGTGCCCGGCATGAGTTTTAAGCCACCAGGTCCAGGACGCAAACCGCAGTCAACTATGTGGGAGTCTAGCAACATAGCCATTATGCTAACTGCTGGTCCCCTCTCCTCTTCTTTTCATACTGATGCATCTGATTCCATCCTTTCTTTCTTTCTTTATGAACTGTGTGGATGTGAAGACACATTTCCATGTCTTGAGCTGGATCAGTCTCCTTGGCTTATAAGCAAGTAAATTTTGCTATTTTTTCTGTTTGTCCTCACCTTTGTATTTACAGATTTCTCCAGTCCAAAATAACATTAGCTATAAAGGTAATGAGTCTCTTCATTATTTTCTTCCAAAGGAACATTGGGTATGATGTAGGTTTGTAATTTACTCACCACCTAATTGTTCAAATTGTTATGATTGCATTTTTCACATAAGAACTACTGGGAATTTTGATAATTTACTAATGAAACTAAAGCCTTTCTAAACAAAGAAACAGCTACTGATGAAAAAAATTAATCAGTATTAGAGATTAACGTAAAACCCTGCTTTGTAAAGCAATAAATCCCTACTAACACTAAACAAATAGATTGTTTGCTTTAAGAATCAAAGTAAATGTGGAGAGAATAGAGGTTACATTTACTATGCTGTGATAAATAATTTTCAAGGGGCACACAATAAAGCATAAATGAACAAAGCACAAATTTTTGTGAGTTTATTGGTTTGTTTTTGTTTTTATTTTATATTTTTTCCATAGGGTGTGTACACTCACCTGAAAGAGAGAGAGGAGAAAGAGAAAGAGAGAAATACAGAAAGCAAGAATCATCCCCCAAGGAGATGACCATACTGCAATTACTTCCCCTTCATTCTCCGCTCAGGATTTTGGGCACATACACCCAGTATAATTTGCAAGTCATCAGGTCCAAGACTCACAGTTGGCCGTGTGGGAGTCCAGCAACTTAATCATAATGCACTGGCTGGTCCTTTTGTGAGTTGTCTTAAGATAAAATATTTTAGGGAACCAGCAGTTAGCATAATGGCTATGTCGCTGGACTCCCACGTAGTCGACCACGGTTTGCGTCCCGGACCCGGTAACTTAAAACTCACGTCAGGCGTGTATGCGTGCGTGCCCAAGATCCTGGGAGGAGAATGGAGGAGAAGGGATTGCGGCATGGCTATCCCCCCCGGGGGGT
Organism: Tupaia belangeri chinensis; assembly: GCF_000334495.1. NCBI lineage: Eukaryota > Metazoa > Chordata > Mammalia > Scandentia > Tupaiidae > Tupaia > Tupaia belangeri. The sequence goes on along the minus strand of NW_006159671.1, from coordinate 2,970,971 downwards.
GATTTCTTGCTTTCTGTCTCTCTGTTTCTCTCTGTCTGTCTGGCGAGCACACATGCGAAAACCTCTAAAAAAAAAAAAAGATAAAATATATTAGGAAGATAACCTCTCTGTAAAAGAAATGACTGGGGGACATCATGGGCGATGTTAGTCTCTATCGGAATTTTTACTTCAAAAAATTGTTCTCTTATTAATCTGGATGGTATGGGAATCTCTAATTTACTTCTCTGGATTTTTCTGTCAAGAGAAAAACCTCATTAACACCTAGTTACTATAAAACAATTTAATGATTTTCACTGTAAAACTACAGTTGTACCTGGATTTGAACTTCAGTACATGAATACATTGAAAAGATATTGGATAACATTTAAATCCAATACCCTCATAATCTCTTTGAGTGAATACTCATAACAACACCTTTTAAAAAAGAACACTATTTAAAAAATAAAAACATAAAAAACATGTAACTATATTCAAAGAACATACTTTGCTGAAATAATTTAAGATATAAATTTATCAAAATTTAAGTAGTGGGGTGGTCCCATAATACAGTGGTTAAGAGCTGTGTGGAGGGAGCTTGATCCCACACTGCTTACTGCAGTTGAATGCCTAGGTTCCTGACAGGATGGAGACATGGAGAAAAAGCATGATGAGCCCCATTGAAGGGATCTTTTTCTCTCTTTCATGCATGCATATGTCCTTAGGCAGTTGAAAGAAAGGTTTAAACATTTACATAGGAATCAGCAAATAATGTAGTCAATATAGAAGAATATTCAATATGCCAAAAAGTATCTTCAAAATAAATTGAATGGTAAGAACTATGACCTCAGAGAGGGAGATACTTCCATAGCAAACACTGGGCATCTGGACACCCAGGCTAAGAACATTCCTCCTTTGATCAAATAGCTTTCTCTTTCTTGGGTTCTTTTTCAATGGGCTGGAGTATTTTCTCAACTAATTACACAATCATATGCATATAGTTGTAAAATTTTAAATTTATATATATACACATATACATATATATTATTCTCTCTGTATTCACCTGTGCATACACACATATATATGTACATATACACACACTATATTATATATGGAATATATGTGGTTCAAGTGGCTGGGTCCCACATGGGCAACTGCTTCCATTCAAGTCCTGGACCTAATGGCTTAAAAAACTCACCATATACATACATGCCCAAAATCCTAAGAGGATAATGGAGGAGAAGGAATTCTGGTGTGGTCATGTCCCCCAACCTCTGGGGGTGCTTTCTCATTTTCTTTTTCTCTATCTATCTCTCCTTTTCAAGCTGTCAGGGCTGGGATATGAACTGTGTGGTTGGTCATGTGGGAACTGGTCCTATTAACCACCAGGCCTTGGGGTTGGACTATTTTAACTTTTTCTGAGAATGTGGTATACATACAAGGGAAGAGGAGGCACAAAATATATGTAGATTTTAGATATCACTGTATGAACATATGAGCATTAACATAATTAGATTTCAGAATGGCTTCTTGCTTTTTTGCTTTACATTTTAATGGCTTCATTTCCATTCAGTTGTAGTTATCTTCAAAATTAGCTTACTTGATAAATCTGTGATTGGCCTTAGATTTGCATTTGGTAAAATAGTAGAACATTTTTGCTACTCAATAAACCAGAAGGAACTTCCTGTGCTATCTATTGTATTTTGCTTTCAGAATCCTTAATCAGTATATCTTGAAATGCATCATGTCCCTGAAAAAAAGATTATGCAGTTAAAACTTGATTTAGAAAAATAATGACTGATTTCAGTTTTACATCCCTACATTGATAAAATAAAGCTGTTCTTAAATAGTCAGAAAAAAACTGTGCTACCTTCTACATCTAACATCACTGAATTATTTTCTCTATATTACAGGTAGTTTCTTTCTTTCTTTCCTTCTTTCTTTCTTTTTTCCTTTTTTTTTTTTTTTTTTTTTTTTTTTTTTTTTTTTTTTTTTTTGAGATAGATTTTTGCTATAGGGTGCATTCACTCCCTGGAAAGACAAAGAGATACAGAAAGCAAGAAATCACCTCTTGTGGATGGCCATGCCTCAATCCCTCTGTCTTCATTCTCCTCTTGAGATTTTGGGTACACATGCATATGCACCTGGCATGAGCTTCAAGCTGCCAGGTCCAGGACTTGAACACTTGAACCTCAGTCAGCCATGTAGTAGTCCAGCAATGTAACCACTATTTCATCTGCTGGTCCCACAGATAGTTTCTTTTTAAAGGAAAATGTAATATGCAGATTTAAGACAGGGTCATAAGGCAAAGATACTAATCTAAAAATGTAAGGGTGTTTGGAGAAGAGGAAGGATACTAGGTCGACGGGATAGGAAATCAAAAGATAAACAAAGGTCCTCACCGAAGCTAAGGATGAGAAAGGGATAGGGAAACTCAGTATGGAATAAGGAAGGCCATTTTAATTCCCAGGATGCCCAGGTTCAATTTAATGTTTTTTACTTTGTAGAGATGATATTGCTTTAAGGCTTAACTCCTGGAAAGAAGTTGTATAATCCCTTGTCTTTTCAAATTACACAGCAACCTTGGTAGCTACACATTCCAGAGTGTTATTGCAGGAAATAAGCATGCTGCCCGAACCACTGTTGTCTTTAGTTGTGTAAAAGTAAACCATTGTGATTTAAGAATGTATTTATCACCGCAGCAAACCAATACTACTTAATTAATGCCACATACAATGAGGAATGGTGGGATTAAAGTGATATCCAGTAAAGGGAAGGTAAGTGGAACAACCAAAGTACCCTTGAGACGGCATGATCATCCACAGGCTAAGCTCAGTCGGTTGAATTGTATCTTGGCATTCACTGTGACAATGAGAATTACAAGTCCTCTAATCAGCCCTAGAATGATTTGGACAGATGGTGCATTCCTTACATGGGATATGCTGATGTTAACCTCAGTTACAGTTGGGTTCCAAAACTAATAGTCTATGTTTACGAGGTCTTTTAACACATTAGTTTCTGGCTAAGCATGGAATATTTGTCTTACATTGTTTCATGTAATGCTCACAAACATTCTAAGAGAGAACTATCATTATCTCTAAGTGAAAGGTTAAGAAAGTGAGACCAGCAGATAGTGTAATGATTATGTCGCTGGACTCCCACATAATCCACCATGGTTCAAATCCTGGACCCAGTGGCTTGAAACTCACACTGGGTGCGTGTGCATGTATGCCCAAAACCCCAAGAGGAGGATGGAGAAGGGATTGCAGTGTGGTCATTCCTTCTGGGGGAGGGTCGATTTCTCACTTTCGGTCTCTCTGTCTCTCTCTTTCTCTCCAGAGAGCACACATGTCTGATAGCAAAAATCTCTCTCTAAAAAAGAAAGTAAAGCTTAAAAGGATCAACCACTATCTCTTTGTATTCCCTAACATTTATAAAAATTCTTTAAAAAATTTTTCTCAAAAATTAACTATGTCAGAGTGAATGACTAATTTCTTTTTAATTGCCAAATGGTCCATGCACTTACCAGAGAAAGACAGAGAAAGGGAGAGACAGAGGGAGAGAAAGAGAATATTCCCACATGAGGAATGGTCATACATATTCCCTTACCTTCCGTTTTGCTCTTTTCTCGGAATTTTGGGAGTGCAAACATGTGCCTGGCATGTCTTCCAAGCCATGACTCCAGGACTTGAACCATATAGTCAGCCACATAGGATTCAACTCCCCAACCAGGCCAGGGGCTGGTCCTTGTCTGATTTTTAAATATCTCCAGTAGGCAGATAAAAGAACACTTAATGTCTGTTTTCTTTCGATTGTAACTACCCTGCTTACAATTGTTCAATGCCTTGCCATTGCTTTCTGAATAAAATCTCAACTCTCTTAGATTGTATTTAATTCTCTGTATGACTTGTTTGCCAGCCCTATCCAACATTGTCTTCTTCCCTTTCTCATCATTTTCTACATTCCAACTACTCTACCATTTTATGATTTTTGAAAATGCCCACTTCATTCTCTACTCAGGACTCTTGCAGCTGCTGCCTTAAGAATACCAGTTTCCTTTATTTCCACATGGCTCAATCCTTCTCAATATTTAGGTTTCAAGATAAATTTTCTGGAAAACTACGTAATTAGTTTGTTTCTAAGTTCTCTTACTCTTTAAATTCTTCTTTGAATTACTGAAACAACTTACTAGTTTTCTCATTGATTAATTAGTTGAATATAATGTTCAATACATGTTGATTTAACATTTGTATAACAGTAGGGACCAGCAGTTAGCGTAATGGCTAGACTCCCATGTAGTCAACTGCCATTTGTGTCCCGGACCCGGTGGCTTAAAACTCACGCTGGGCGCATGTGCGTGCGTGTCCAAGATCCCGAGAGAAGAATGGAGGAGAAGGGATTGCAGCATGGCCATTCCCCACTGGGGTGGGGGTGATTTCTTGCTTTCTGTCTCTCTATCTGTCTCTGTCTGTCTAGTGAGCACACATGCCCTGTGGCAAAAACCTCTCAAAAAATTTTTAAAAAATTTATGTATTTGTATAACAGTTGAAATTTTACCACTGAAAAGTTATTCTTCTTGAGAGTACTCACTATGTGTTGCATCTTGGTTTAAGCATTTTACATTTATTTGTATATATTAACCATTTCAATAATACAGCTAAGTAGCTAACATTATTTCCATTTTACAGATGAGGAAATTAAACACAGAGAGATGAAGTAACCCATTCAAACTGAAATAGGCTTTAATATGTATCAAAAGTGGGATTTCAATCAATCCACACATTTTCATTTATATCATAGTATCAGTCGGTGCTTAAGACAAATGACAATGAGAGAACTAGTAAGTTACTACATGTAATCACCATTTAGACCCTCACCTGAGCCCCACAGTGATTAGCAGTGGAGCCGCCTACCTCTTCCTGAAAACATTCGTTACTCATCTTTGTGCTGTCCTTTTCTGCTTCTTTGTATATGGATGTAAGATGTAAGGACAAAACTGTCAGCGCACAGCATCCTTCCACACCTTTCCATGTAAAGAGGAAAATTACCTTTCATGAACTATATTTTATTCATCTTTTTTTGGAAAGGACTTGATTTTAGAAGCACAGAGAATTGTGATGAGACGCAGGGGAGTTGTGAGAATGGAGACCCAGGAACAACATAGGGAAACACGAAACAATTATTCAGTCCACTTATTGGCACCTCTGAAATGAATAGAATGTGACTAGGGTAAGGTCACAGGGGCACTTAATGGTGCAAACTTTAAAGAGGTCCTTTTTAAAATCGTGTACTCTAGGTATCTCACCCCAGACCTGGTCCTATAAGTTAGCACTTATTCAGGGATTCTTTGAATGATTCCCTTTTGGATGCTATCTTAGTCCATTTGTACAGCTATAATAAAATACCTGGGACAGGATATTTTATTTTAAAAATTGTTTATTACAATTTCAGAAGCTGGGAAGTCCAATATCAAGGTACTGGCAAGACCAGCCCAGTGCCTAATGAGGGCCCAGTTTCTACCCTCAGGATGGTGACTTGTACCATATCCTCACACGGCAGAAGGCAAACAGGCTAGAGGGGCCTACCTGATCCCTTCCAACTCTTTGTAAATTGCTAATCCTATTCATGAGGGCTTCATCCACATAACTTAATCCCCTCCTAAAGGTCTCACCTCTTAATACTATCACATTGGGTCCCGGGTTCTAATATATGAATTTTGTGGGGACACATACGTTCATATATAGCAGATGCTACCAACACTTTTCATAAACCATTTATTTAGGTCAAGGAAATAGAGTGCATTGGAGTTTCTACACCTTTTCACAAAGTATTATTTGTAAAATTTGGCAACCAACATGCCCTTTCTATAAATGGCTGTGAAACTATGTCTTTATGGATAGAGTCAGAACTTTTAGTAGATATCCTATCATGTTAGCTATCCATCTTATTAAAAAAATAGTAATAGCAAACAAATAATATATCATTTGATCTGAAAAATGCTTTCAACTTGCAACAAAACAGAACTTCGGAGAAAAATCAATACTATATTAGTTTACAGTTTAGCAAGACATATATATATATAGACTAGGAGTCAAGCACACTAAGACTAGCCAGAAAGAATATGGAAGAAAAGACAACTAATTACACTAGGACAAATTTTTATTAGTGATAGCATTCCCAAGGGGGAAAATATCTTTGCATCATAAATAAGTATACATCTATTTTGAAAAATGGTCTTTGAAAGTCCTAGTCACACATGAGTAAAAAGGATATTCATGGCCAACTCAGTAGATTAAAGCCATACTCTTTGGGAAAGAAAAAAGCTATTATTTAAAAAGTCCATAAACTTTTTGTATTCTATTAAAAATTTTCCTATCTGGTCATTTTTAATAACTCTTCTGTTGAAATATTTTTATTTTATGAAGGGGAAATGGAAATGCTGGCCATATCTAGTTCTTGAAAACATTCCACATTATACAGAGAGAGGCCAAACAATGAAGCCAAATCAGATTTCACCTTTTCTTTTATCTTCTTTTAGTATATTTTCTGAGCAGTCTGCTATTTCATGGTCTAGTCCAGCTGTCTAGTTAGAGGAGTAGCTCCATAGCAATGATTGGCCATAAGAATGGTATAGGGAAAAAACATTGCTAACCACCTCCAATGGTTAAGGGAGCTGGATCCCTCATGGCTACTTCAGTTTGAATCATGGCCCCAGCAGCTTGAAAAGTACACTGGGTGTTTTTGTGCATGCATGCACCCAGTCCCCTCCAGATGGAGAAGTGGAGAGGAACTGTAGCATGACCACAGCCCATTTCGGGATGCTTTCGTCCTCTTGCTCTGTCGGATTCTCTCTTTCTTTCTGGAGAGCCCAAGTAACCTCTGGTAATATAAATAAATAAATGAAATAAAAAAACTGCCTAGTTAGAAACAGTTACACTGATACTGACTACCTGATTCGCTAACGCCTAATCTTCGTAACAAAGGATTATCACTTGCCTCTTATGGGCGGGTCAGGTGACATTTATTTTATGGCGTTTCTAAAAATAACTCTTTCTCCCTCTTTTATTGTTTTTAAACAATATTATGCCCATGAATATAAGTTGCCACATGACACTAAGGGAAAAGAATGAGAAAGGAAGAAAAGAAAAAGGAAAGAGAAAAAAAGGAATGGAGGGAAGTTGAGAGGAGACAAGGGAAAAAGAGAAGATAATGACCCTACGCAACAACAACAAAGTATGTATATAAGAGAGTGCAATCAGTCATTTTGATATCTTGTCCAAACAATCCCCAGAATTTATAATAATAATAATAATTAAATGCTATGCATTTTTTAGTAGATGCTGATGGTGGTCAAACAAAGGCGACATGTGTGGTGTAACCAGAAAATGTAATGGAGTCACTCAGAGAAACATGCAGATATTTTTTAAATGTTAGCAATGTTTTCCCCTGAAATCGTTCTTGTGGCCAGTCATTTGAAAACTGAAACATCTAACAAGGTGCTAGTTTTAAAGATATAATTTTAAAGAGTTTGACTTTCTTTTTCTATCAAATCAAGGAGTTTAAAAACCAGTTTCCTTTGTTGATAACACCTTGAAAATGTTGGTGGATAAAAGTTAATTGAGGAGACACTAAGAAAATCTGTGTTCATGAGTTATTAGTCAAAATAGACTGTTCTTTCTGTTGGAATTTGACACTTCTAAGTGGCATAAACTTTTTTGAATGGCTGTGGTTAAAAAGCATCTTATTATTCTTAGGAAGACAAGAATAGTTGAAAAGGTCATATTACTTGTTTTATGTTTTATGGTCTCCCCTCTCTCTCTCTCTCTTTCTCTTTCACTTTTTTTTTTTTAACTGAGGAATCATTTAAGCAAAACTTTCAGCATAGAAAGGATTTTTTTCAGGCTATTAAGAAAGAAATGAAGTAATAGTCAATTCTGATGTGCTTGGGAAAGGGTATTTATTAACAAGACAGTTGCTCTTTGAAAATGGATGTGAAAACAACACAATTCAAAATATCTGGCTTCCCTTCCTTCGCTGTGGCAGGAGACTGTCTTTGGGACTAAGTCAGTTCACATTGGTGACATTATGTATGGATAGTGAGTTCCTGTAATTTTATGTTGCCTCAGCATCCATTTTTGAATGTAGGTTTAACTTTCTCATAACAGAAGCAAGGTTGAATCGCTTTTGAGTTTCCAGCCCCCCACCTCCTCCTAGTTCATCAATGTGGTCCATCTAAATCGCCTACCTCAATACAACCAGTTTCTAGTGGCCGCTTACCTCTGAGATATACAGAAGTGGCCAACTCAAACTGCCCTGCTGATGCCGTGTCCTGCATGGAACAAGCAGATGTGCTGCCATGACCACCTCCAGATCACAGCAGAGGAACATGTATGTACTTATTTGCTCTAAATCCACTAATCAGAAGACCCCGAGGAAACCCAGGGTAATGCCCTGGATTCCATTACATGGCCTAGACCTCAGCCAGTAAGTCTATTGTACTAGTACCCTCAACTTTAATTTCCTGTTTCTTAGATAAATTTGGGTGCTCGAATATTTCTGGCTTTTATTTTTAGATTTTTGTAATATGGCATGAATGCTCACTGGAGAGAAGAGAGAGAGAGAGCGATTCAGAGAAAGGGAAAGTGAAAAATCACCTCTTGGAGGAATGGCCATGCCACAAACCCTTTTCTCCCTTCTCCTCTCAGGATTTTTAGGCACACATGCACACATGCTTGGCATGATTTTCAAACCTCTGGGTCTGAGACTTGAGCTGTGGTTGGTCATGCGGTAGTCCAACACCTTAACTACTATGCTATCTGCTGCCCCCCCCTTATTTCTTTTTTCTTTTCTTTTTTTTTGACAGAAAGCATGTGGATTCACCAGAGAGTGATGAAGAGGGAAAAAGCATTCCTCAACGGGGCATGGTCACCCAAAATCTATTCTCCATTTCTCTATCCTGTAGAGATTCTGAGCATGGACATATACACATGCCCAGCATGTTGTTCAAGCCACTGAGTGGGGATTGGAGCTGTGGTGTCAGGTGGAATCTGACTCCTTCAACCACTAGGCTATGAGATCAGACTAGATTTTATTTCTTAGGAAAACACTTTATGCTAACTCCAGCCTCTGCTAGCTGATCCTCTAATGTGCTTAAACAAGTGCACAGAATGGCACAGAATTAAAACAGTGAGGAACATGCAGAAAGCAAGAAGAAAAATATAGAACACTGATGGAGAAATAATTTTCTTAACCACTTTTGTGAATCCAATTCATCAATTTCTCAAGAGAGAAGAATGATTCAAAATTAAAATCAAGTTATTCTATATGACATTAATAGTTTTTGTACAAATATTATTATATTAACGTTCATTATGATCAGCATAGTGACCTCAGTCTACTATAAGTTGAGCTGATCGTTATTAAAGCTTGAGATAAAGAATTTTTATATTTATTTGAATCATACAGTAGTCTTCTCAGATCTGCAGCTATCAATAAGTCACTAATATTAGACAGATTTGGTAGGTAGAATTCTGTAATGTGTACTGCCTGTAGTCCTGCCAGATTTCGTGTCTTATTTCATAAGCATGAGATGTAAAATAATGTATGCAATTGGATAATTAATTAATAATACGGTAAATTTTTTTGTTTGTTTGTTTGTTTTGGGTGAGAACTATGTTACATTATATTCCAGCATGGTAAAATCATATCACACTTAAAGTTGACACAGGAATTAAGAGATTATGGAAGAATGAAGATGTTTTTAAGAATAAACAAGGTCTAGGGTGCACAGTTCAAGTAGGGCAGATTACTGAGACGTCGGATGGCAATTGTCCTGCCAAATTCAAAATATATTGACGCTCAAAGCAAAAGTTATGGTTAACCTAAACAATAGGCATTAAGAAAGTTCATATGACTTGAGGTAGAAAGCTATGGAGAAAATCAATATTAATTTATTCTCTCTGAGAAAAGATAAAAGAAGTGCCAAAAATTTTTCTGTGATCTTCCAAGCAGTAAAAACAACAATTTTGGGGTATAACTATGTTTTTCAGTGAAATAAAGTCAGATTCATTGTTAGAATTTGGTCATTTCTCTTACTTTATAATATCATTAGTTATTTGTATGTAAAATTACATTTAGCATAAAATTTTTGCCTCTATCCTTTAAAATATCCATAATTCCAACAGATACAATAAGTTTCCAGCTGTCCATATGGATTTTCAACACTCTTGTTTCATTTTAATTTTGCCAAAAAGCTTTAGAAGTCAATTTTTTTAAAAAAAATTTAGGTTGCAGACAGTTGAGATCACTAGTCTAGATAGAAGATGAGGCTAATGTGGTTCAAATTTTATTACCATGGATGAAATTATATCAGGCAAGGTCACTTATGTATTCCTTTAGTAAAAGTATACTATGATTGGTTACAAAATCTTGTGCAATATGAATAATAAAAATCACTGAAGAAAAGTGTTTCCGTGATTTCTTTACATCAAAATTATTAGGTCATTGGGAAAGTCATGATGTCTTTTTTTGTTTTTCTATGCAAAAATGTGTCATGACTTCCTAACAACCAATATGTTATTTTAAATTTTGATTTATTTATTTCTCCCATAAGAAAGAGGGAGAGAGAGAAAGAGACAGCATCCACTCCCAGTCTCCGTTGTGGGCCATGGGCATGCACATGCTCAGAGTCCTCAGGGAGGTTTCCAGCTGTGAACCTAGAACTTTCCTATGTGGGTTAGTCTTGCAGAGCATTTGACCACTGTGCAATTGATTGGATTCAAATCATTTTATTAATAGTATCTGTTTCTGGCTGGAAGTGATGGCACAGTGGTAATGCGATACTCCATGATGCTGGGGTTACATGGGAAGGTTCCAGGCTCACATCCAGACTCCTGCCTGTACACACCCATGTGACTGCACCAGGCATGTGTGCACGTGCACATGATCCTGGCAACCTGAGGCTGCATGTGAATCACGGTATGAAGACCTTCTTGGGTTTTCCAGTGTGGGCTGGCCTGGCAGTACATTGAGTGTTCCCCTTACCCCATGCTAGCCTCCAAATTTACTTATCTTAATGAATAGTTTTTATATTCCTATGTACCCAATGCTCAGCTTTCTCAAGCTAGTACACAAATACTTCAAAAGATACCCACATGTGAAGTAAAAAGACAGACATGGAATGTACTTGGAGTATAAATTCTCCTGGAGGATTTCAGAACAGTTAAATTTATATGAAAACAAGATATGTTCTAAAGCAGATTCAAAAACCTACATAAGTCTTTCAGATAAAATTCTAGACTCAAAGACCATGGTCACATCAATGAATCAACCCAGATCACATTCCTGGAAGTGGTGACCTTGAGGATTACAGATCGAGACTTGAGGTCTTCCTAATTTCCGTTTTCTTTCTTGTTTAAATTTATTTAACTTTATTTATTTATTTATTTTTATTTTACCAGAGAGGGACAGAGAGAGAGAAAGAGAACATGAGAAAGCAAGTTACCAGGTCCAGGACTTGAAACACAGTTGACCATGTGGGAGTCCAGCACCCTTAACCACCACACCACCTTCCAGACTCTGCAATTTCCTTTTCCTACCCACTCCCAGAAAAATATTTAATTTTCATGAGCAGGAGCAAAACTGCGACAATTTATGTCCTACCAAAATGTCAGACTTTTGTTTGCCATTTAAACAACTCAAATCAACAGACATGGTGGGTAAGGTGCGGGTTCTGGTATGAGAGTTACAATCACAGTGAAACTAAATAGAAAAACAAACTTCCACTACATATATGGACAGTAGGATTTAGCTTGTCTCCAGCTAGGAATTACTTCCGTGAGATCACGTACATGTTACTTATATAATATACTTACACGTTAGCTTACACAATTAACATCAAGCAACCAGTACAATACAGTTTGCTGGAGAAGAGAATGAGAGAAGAAAAGAGGTTTATAAACAAGTTCCACATCTCACAGAGCATTCAGGAGAGTGGGGTAAATCACTCTTAAAAATGAGATACGCTTCAAAACAAGTTTCAGATATGGACAGACTTGCTCTATACACAATGCTACTGTTAAAGAAAAATATAGATTAAGGATAAATAGAAAACTTCTACTTCTATTGTCGACATCATATAATTAAATAAGAACAAGGAATATCTTCTAATCTCTTTCCTTAACTGTCCTGTTTCTCTAAGCCCTCTTAAATAACCAGTTCCCTGAAGGAAAATTTAAGATGCAGGATCCTATTCTAGATGATCTCCAAGAGCAAGAAATCAATCTAATGTCTCTGTGTGTTCTCATGAGCAATATGCTATCTCAACTCGTGTATATTACAGTGAATTTTTCTTACTTCTCTCTCCTTTCACTATTTCCAGGCCCAGAAGAGTACACAAATCTATTTCCAAACTTCTTATAAAACCAAAACTCACATAGAAATCTTTAATTTATTTGTTTTCCTTTCTTTTGACTTTTTTAAATTAAATGTTTCTGACAATTTGGCACTTTGGGAAGCAGCTATAGGGACCCGGAATAGGTCAGTGTCTGACAATGGCCCTAAAATGTTCTTGTCGAGGAGGCTTTGGGTGTCAATCTGTTCTGAGGTGTGATATGGGAAACTATTAATAGAAGCAAAGTCTCAAAGCAGCATTGTCAGAACTGGCACACAGTGTCCAAAATTTCTTTGGATGGGGAACTCATTGCAAATAAAAATGTATAATAATGAGTTTTTATAAGAAGATACTTGAATATTCAGTAATTTAGAAAAAAATAATTCTAACAAAGGAAGCCTACATAGACTAAAACATTACCTTTTCTAAAATATTTACATTATTCAAAGTAAAGTATTATACCGATTATTACCAATAGCATTAAAATTTACCCAAGTACAGATGAATTTTTTAAAAATATGTGTTAGTAAAGATTTGGCTAAAAGCAAAGCTGTTTAGCCAGCAGGTGGTGTAGTGGTTAAGGCACTGGACTCCCACATGGTTGACAATGGTTTGAGTCCCTGATCCAGCAGCTTGAAACTCATGCCAGGCGCGTGTGCGTGCATGCCCAAAATCTCAAGAGGAGAATGGAGAAGAAGGGATAACAATGTGACCATGCCCCCAGGGGGTGATTTCTAGCTTTCTGTCTGTCTTTCTCTGTCTTTCTGGTGAGGGCATGCACCCTATAGTAAAACCTCTCAAAATAAAAAAGCAAAACTGTTCATAATTCTAGAATTCACTATCTTGTTGCCAGTGTAAAGAATACAAACAAGACTTCAAAAAGGTTGTAGAAAAGGTATGAGTTTATAGGGTACATAAAAATTTTAAATCTATGTAGTTTATTTCATAGCTTGCATTTTCCATGAACTCTTCAAAGACCTCTCCCATATAATACTGCATGTGCATTGCTACGGATTGGATGCCACCCCCAAAATTCATGCATAAGGATTTTGTTGTGACAGGATTAGGAGGTTCAAAACTGATTCACTTAAAGGGTACATGTGTTGAGATATTCACTTTGCAAGCTACATAACATGATTGAATGTATAAAAGAAATTGAAATAAAATTAAAGAATACAATAAAAAATAAAAAGTACAAAAAAAGTATATTATAGAAAGTCAGGGCCATAGGAAAGAGGTTAGTATAAATAAACCTTTATTTCTTATAAATCACTCAGTTTGGGGTATTTATGTTATTAATAATAGGATGAACTAGAATACAGGTAAGATCTATACTAGACACATACTAATTTAAGAGCAATCTGTATTGCCTACTATTGTAAAATGTCCCTTAGTTTCCAGGTACGATGGTTGCAAATACTGTGTTAAATTGTGATTAATCATAAATTGGATTACAAAGAGAAGTAAAAGAAAACAAAAGGGGGGAGAACACAGCTCTAACGGGAAAGTATAATTATGCATGCAAGAATTGTTAGCATTGTGCTATCTTAGAGGAATGATTTGACAGCTTAATTAATTTCTCTTTTCTCTTAAGCAAGCATTTCTGCCTCTCAAATCATCCCTGCCCTCAAAACAATGTGTTATTAACATCCGCAATGGCACAAGCAATGCATCTTCACAACATACACGTCATCATCTTTTATTCCAAGGACATATGGCAAATGATATAGGAAAAAAACAAACAAAAAAAACAATTTCTCTGGGGCCTGAACACACTTATTCACAACAGTATCTGGCACAGAAATATCTCTTGCCTCAATCTAAGAATATCTGTAAATTTTCTCTAACTTTTCATTAGAATTTCGCTGGACAATAATGATATTCATTATGCTTATTTTAATGTATTTATTTTACACTCATTCACTCTACGTCATCACAGCATATGAAATGAAGTTTCCCATCCAGAATACACTGTATATTGGCTTTAATAATGTTACTATACAGGCTATTATCAACAAATTTTCTCTTTATTGTTTCTTGCATATTTCACATTTCCCACCTTGATTCCCTGCTTCTCACTCTCTACCATTCTTTTTTTGTTGTTGACTGTGACAGTCTCTCATATTGTAAGCCTGAGATCCCAAAATCCTGCTAACCCAATGTTAGTGGAACACCCAATCATTCAGGCAATTATTGTATATACGTTCATATTTCCCCAATACTCCCAGCTGTTTATAAAATTCCAATAGAAAAATACTGTCCTAGAGTGAGTCAAGTGAGAGGTAAAGACTATTACAATGTACATATTAATATCTATGTTGCTTCCTTTACACAAAAGCTGGGGAGACTCACCATCTGTGTTAGATCTGTAGAACGTTGGAGTCCAGTTATCAAGCCTCCACAGGTATGTGGACTTGGAATAATAGCTGTGCTTACTATCATCTTACAAGTTGTTGGGAACTAAGAAGAAGCTCTCAGACCAGCTAGAGCTTCTTGATCTGTAAATGAGTTTACACATTCTGAGCTGCAGCATGACACACGGTAGTCATGGAAACTTAATTAGACTTAGGCTTTTAAAGAAATGTTAAATAATGTAAGGACCTGCAAAGAGGATAAAAGGCTGTCTAAAAATGAGGAGTTTAGCTAACTCCAACCTGAGAGAGAGAAATGTATGAAGGCTTTGTTACTCACCCCATACACCTGTCTGAAATAATTGTTCAAGGACACTACTTTACAAAGAATTCTCTGACTTGCGGGCATTCAAGTCAAGTTCCCTAAGTTACCATGGACCATGGACGGCGTATTGGTCATTGTAACCCCACCACCTGCCTGTATCTATGTTACGGGAATGTACGAAATATAAAACAAAAAGTCTATCAGAAACTTGTGCTGTTCCTATAAACCAATGTTGTGAGCTCTCAAGGGAAACTAAACTACTGTAACCTTCCTCTCCCATTTCCCCTGTAAAAGAGCACGCCTAGCTCCTGTTTCAGAGCACTGATGCAGTCTTCAAAGTCGTTTCTCCAGATGGCCCACCCTCATACTTCAATTTGAATAAAACTTTGTTTGCTTGACAAGTTTGGATCCAACTTCTTTATTTCAGATTAACAGAAAGATATGGGAAATTTTCTGTATCCTGACTGTGAAGGTGGTTACCCAAATTTATACTGAAATCCATAAAACTATACAGCCATGGGACCCCAGATGGCATAGCAGTTACATTGCTAGACTCCCACATGGCCAACCATGGTTCAAGTCTCAGTCCTGGTGATGTGAAATTCACATGGGGTGCGTGTACTTGTGTGCCCAAGATCCCAGGAGGAGAACAGAGGGCAAGAGATTGTGGCATGACCATTCCCATGAGGGTGGGGCAGGGTGGGGTGATTTCTCACTTTCCCTTTCACTGCCTCTATCTCTCTGTCTCTCTAGTGAGCATTTAGCCCCTAAGGCAAAAAAAACTCTTAAAAAACATACAGTCAAAAAAGGGTTAACTTTACCATAACTTAATTTATGAAAAGGAAAACATTTGAAAAAAGAGAGACTATTCTATCATAATGTATCAAAACATATCTTTTACAGACAAGAGATTTTTTTTCCCCAAATCTATTACTCAGTTCACAAATAAAAGATACTGTATAATCTCTCCAGGGCTTATGTTTTTTCCAGCTGTTATTATTAACAATAAAATAACTAAAAATAAGAAAAACACATATTCAGATACAAAAACAAGCATTTTGTGACTTTATCATATACTACATGTGGGTAAAACTCAACCATTATATATGAAAACCAAGACTTTGTTCATTCATTGGGCTCTCCATATTTAAAAATAAATAAAGGGTCAAAAAGCACTATCAACAATTGAGGAAGCCATACGGCAAAATACAGGAGAACCATGTTGACATTCAGAATCTTTTTTTCCAGCTTTAGTGAGGCATAATTATCAAAAAAGATATATATTTAAAGTCTATAATGTAATTAAATATTACTACAATCAAACTAATAAACATATTCATTATTTCAAAAGTTATCTTTTGGGTTGGGGAGGGGAGGGTAGTGAAAACAGTTAAGATCTTCTCTCTAGCAAACACTTTGGTGTTGTAATTCCATTCTCAAGTATTCTTTGTTTCAGAACAATTTATTTTTCTTTAGAGATTTTTGCTATAGAGCCTGCATGCTCACTGAACAGACCGAGAAAGAGAAAGTGAAAAATCAGCCCCTGCCCCCAGGAAGATGGCCACACCACAATATCTTCTCCTCCATTCTCCTCTTGAGATTTTGAGCATGCAAATACACATGCCCAGCATTATTTTCAAGGTTCCAGGTCCAAGACTCAAACCATAGTCAGCCATGAGGGTGTCCAGCTCCGTTACCACTATGCTACCTGCTGACCCCATACAGGGGAACAATTTAACAAAAGCATAGCACAAAAATCTAAAGTATTTTACTTGAAAATCACTTCTCATAGCATAAATTAAGGAAGAAAGAAAGGGAGAAGGAAAAGAAGGAAGCAAAGAAGGAATAAAGAAAAACAGAAAGTCATATAAATGTCTACAATGGAAATCTTGACGTAGTATATCCACAAAGCTCATAATTATGAAGCCACTCAGAACAGGAGGAAATGTTTATAACATGATTTCAAAATCAGAAATGCTGTAGGCATAATAACTGTACCTACAAAAGGCATTAATTAGTATGTGCTCTGGAAACCATTTTTCATCTGTGACAGTGAGAAGTAATGCCACTGAAATAGCCAAATTATGGAAGCTTGTCTCTTTCTCTCAAAATAGGGTACTCAGAAAGTTTGTGGAAATGAACGTAAAGTATGAGTTTATTTTGGTGCAAGAAATTTTTAACATTCATACGTAGATTTTTTTTTTTTGTAACTTGCAACTTCCATTAACTTGTTGAAGAACTTCTTCAGTTTGCTATGTTCCCATCTTCTCTAATAAAGGAAATGCTTTAATTTAGAGAATATATGGTTAAGTAATCTACAAACCTGCTCACAGGAGGCTATTCTCAACGAGCAAAGTTCTGATAATTATATTAGCTTAACTTGAAATCTTCAAAAACAGTGCTACAATAGAAGGCCAACAGGCAGCAGTTTTTAGTTTTAATAAAAGCGTTAGATAATGCAGTTTTTGCAAAAATGATTTCATTTTGAAAAACATTTTCCCTATGGTAATATGTAGGGATAAAGATTGTCTGACAGCAAAATAAAATAGGTCATGAAACACTAGCCTGAATGAATGAATGAAATACAATTTTAGCTATCTTTATCAAAGCTCTGTCTTAACATATTATAAATTAAAAGAAAAATTAAAATATAAATTCCCAGGGCTTGCTGAAGAGACTTTTATACAAGTGGAGGTTAAAAATGATATACAAAGATTATTCAACCTTTGTGAAATGAAAATATTAAAATCTAGAATAGAGAAGCCTCCCAAGAAATGTAAGTATACATTGTGAAGAAATCGGAAACCCAAGGAAAAATCAGTGTCCTGTTCAAATGTCAAGTTACACTCCATTTCCCCCCTCTCTCTTTTTTGCTCTTTCTCTCTTTTCCTCTTTCTATCACTGCTGTAGCTGATGAAATAGTTTCCCACTATGGCTCTAGTTATTATACTTTAATGACTTGTGTTCTCAGAGCTCGTACTTCTCAGGAAAACTAAGGAATTCTGAAACTTAGCTGAGTAAAATTTTTTTTAAAATTTAAAAGAATGGGTAAAAACATTTGCAAATGATAAATGTGATAATGTACTTAATCTAAAGGATTGTACAAAGACAACTCAACAATTAAATTTAAAAAAAACTTAAAAATTAAAAAAAAGACATTTTAGGTCTAGAATAGAAGCAGTCCTACCCTGGTGAGCCACCTGAGCCTGGATCGCCCATATAAGGTCCCACGAAGTAGGAAACTGGAGCCACAGGCTGTTAAATACTTTCCAGTTGTGTTAACTGTGACCCTTCACAAAAGAAAGGAAATGAATGTTATTTATTTATTTTGAGTATTTCTTTAATGTCCTCTTTACTATCTGTGTGTAGTATGTGAGAAAAAGAATAGGAAAGGAATGAGTTGTGGTATTCAGTGTCGGAAATGAGTAAGCATTGACCACCACCATTGTGAGCTCTCCATACTTCATCCAGAATAAACAGCTACTTTCTAATATAGGTGTTCCAGTTCCATTTCTCCGATGAACAAAATCGAGGGTTAGTTTAAGCTTCCCAAGTTCCCTTACTCAAGTTTATCATTCATGAGTGAATAAACAGGCTCCCTCGT
This sequence comes from Tupaia belangeri chinensis, assembly GCF_000334495.1. Taxonomy (NCBI): domain Eukaryota; kingdom Metazoa; phylum Chordata; class Mammalia; order Scandentia; family Tupaiidae; genus Tupaia; species Tupaia belangeri. The sequence continues at coordinate 2,952,324 of NW_006159671.1, read as the reverse complement.
TCCTAGTAATTTCACTTCTCTCTCCCTATTTATATTTTGTTCTTCTGCTTTACAAACACTGAGGACATAAACAAATAAAACCACTTAAAGGAATAGAATAAGCCTGTCATTTAAGTAGCCAACATCCCTAAATCATACATGACCAGAATATCGACAAATATCATAATGCTATACCAGAGCTTCTAACTGGGCAAAACCAAAGAGGCGGTATAAAAGCCTCAGTAGAGAACGACAGAGTACAGATGGCGAGAGCCATGGGATGGAGATCACAGCATATGCTTTCTGTACAACGACCATATTCCAACTGTGAAACACAATCATGTTTGGAGATAGAAGGCAAAAATGAGAGGCATAAACTATACTTACAGTCAAAGAGAATCACTCCTTTTCTCGTAGCCCCTGTTATTCTTGGCAATTGCGTGCTGCAGCGGAGTGAAGAATATATTCCAGCTGCTCACAATTGAGCCATCTTGACAGGTGCAGCCTAGGTATGCTTATTCATTCGTTAATTATTCAACAAAAATGTAAAGAAAGCTTGTAGGAGTAGCTTGGAATACATGAATCATTAGCACAGTCTAGTTATTTATTTTGTTCTTAATTTATTCTTAAATATGTCAGCCATCCCTGTCCATGGGTTTTCATCTGCAGATTCAGCATAATGCAGTACAATGCAATATTATTGTATAAATAATTATCGCATACATATATGGATTAAGAATGTTAGGTTGTTTCCAAAATATGCTCACACTGCTTGCATCTCTACTGAGCATTGACACCTTTTACTTGTCATTATTTCCTAAGCAAGGCAGTATACCAACTTCTTCCATAGCATATTCATTTTATTAGATATCATAAGTAATCTAGAGATGACTTATAGCAGGTGATATAAAAAACTACCATTTTATTATGTAAGAGATTTATGCATTCATAAATTTCAGTATCTATGGTGGGTAAGAGAATCCCTGGAACACATCCCCTGAACAAATCAAAGCACAATTGTAGTGCTTTTGTTATTAGGGCAGGTCAATTAATGGCATCATTAAATTATGCTCTTTTATATCAGATTAAAATTGTAGCAATCAAGTACTCCATAGTTCAGCCAGCTTAATTTTCCCACTTTCTAGATGGCAACATCTGAAGCCTTATGGGCTGAGTTTGAGAAGTTATGGAAAAAGAACTGTGTCAAGGTTTAACTAAAGGCTTAGTTTATATTCATGACCATTAACCTTAGACTAGGTCAGGTGCCTTTCCTTGGTCAGTGGAAAGGAGCAGATGTGACGATACGCCACCGGTTCCAAATTTGGTGTTAAAAACCCTTTGTGTGTTCCTGCTTGCAGTCTTACCTCGCTGTGATTAGCATGAGAGGAATCTGCACCTTTGGATATTGGTCAAAAAAGGTGAGAAACATGAGAGGTTGCCTTCAGGTCTGAAGCTTGACACATAACCTTACAGATGAACCCAGCCTAAATTACATACCCTCTTCACCCCAGCAGACCTACAGAGCTGCCCCAACTGATCTGCAGATTTATAAGCATAAATCGAGTTAGCTTTAAATCAATGAGTCTTGGAGTGTTTTGTTACTAAACATCATTTTAACAATTACAAATGATACACATGAAAGTTGATTACTGCAATGGAAAAACACAACATGCAAACACATACACACAAAAAGAAAGCACATTTTTAAAAATAGAAGGGAATGCCAGAGGAAGTGCATGATGAGAAGAGAAGTTCAGTGAAGATAAACCTTACATTTGCCACAAGGAATTAAGGGTAAAGCATCCCTAAAAATCAAATTTGGGGGAGACTAAAAGGTGTCTACTAGCAATGCCCTCCTGATTATACTTGAGACGTTGGTGAGCTCTACCCTTCTCTGGCATTTTAGGACTCAATATGAGTCTGTACCTAACCAGCAACCTTTCCAGTAGTTTTGAGATAACTGGTATCTTGCTTTACCGTTGCTAATGACTTTGAGTCAAAATTTAACCTAGTACGAGTACCGCAAAGCCAGTTGCAATGAAAAATGTCATATGAGTACCTAAAAATCCAACCCTCAAATCTATGATTAAGTTTGTTCTATTTTGTTTTGTTTTTTGAGATTTACTCTAGTTAAACTCCATAGCACCTAAGGATGATATTTCACTTTCTCAGCAATGATCCAACTGACTTCTTAGATATTTTGAACTCTGGATAAATTCCACAAGATTTATCTGAGGGGACTTCAAGAAGTTTGAGGAAAAATGGAATTCAGGTGTAAGCTTACTGGATCTTCCCAAAAATTGTAGCCCACGTGTAGTTCTTCCATGGCACACAGTTTCCATGAACTTTTTGAAGATTCCTCAAATTTATTATGAATCTTATTAATTCAAAAGAGACATTTATCAACAGAATTACCAAAGCATTACTATGCAAAGATTTTTATAACAGTCATGTTTTATCTATTGCTGAAGGTTCAGACAGGTTTCAATATCCCAAAAAAATTATAATTAGAGTTATAGATTATATAGATATATATCAATGATGTATTCCTTAGTGTTAGTGGATATGATCATTTGGGGTACATTAATGTCCTCAAATGATTTTTTAAATTGTAATTGACATACTTTTTAAGTTTATATTTTTACATAAATATATGAGTAATGAATAAATAGATGAAAAAATAAAACCATGAGCATCAGTAAAAACAATAGATTATCAAAGAAGCATGGAATTTAAGAGACTGAGGGGAGAGCAATGGAACCATTGGCAACATACCTATAAATATTGTATGAAATATCTGTGAAAATGGATTTTCTTTGGTCCTTCACTGAAACTGTCATAGAAATTGTCTCTGTTCTCAGCAAAATCATCTAACAAAAAGAATATTTTATAGAAGTATGTTGAGTATCTTATATAATTTATTCAATACTAAAAGTGAAAAATATAATTGTATGAGTTCTTGAATGAGGTTCCTATTGAATGTGTATTTCCATCATACGGTTGTAATGTTGAAAACTGTGAGTTGCTCCTCAAGTCAGGGATCATCTGGACTAGCAAGAATTCAGAAACTCATGCTGGGTGCATGTGTGTGCATGCCCAAAATCCCGAGAGATGACTAGAGGAGAAGGTATTGCTGCACGGCCATCCGCTCTAGGGTGTGAGTTCTCGCTTTCTGTCTCTCAGTCTTTGTCTCTCTGGTGAGCGCAGGCACCATATAGCACAAATCTCTCAAAGAAAAAAATACTTATAAAATCTTAGGTATACATGTCTGAAAGATCTGAAATCAGTATGTCTAATAGATAATCTGCATATCTATATTCATGGCAATACTGTGTACCATGCTAAGCTATGGAATCCACCTATGTCTCCATAAGTGAGTGAATGAATCGTGAAAATGTGGTCAATCTACATAATGGAATACTATTCACTCTTTAAAAAAAAGGAAATTCTGACATTTGTGAAAACATGGATAAACCGGGAGGATATTATGTTGTATGAAATAAACCAGACAAATAAACCAAAAAGACAAATAACACATGATTTAATGTGCATATGGAATCTAAAGAAGTTGGACTCAAAGAAGGAGAGAGTAGAACGGTGGTTACCAGGGGTCCAGAGGATGAGATAGGTGACGAGATGTTGGTCAAAGGACACACAATTTCAGCTAGAAGGAGTTCAAAGGCTCTGTTATACAGCATGGTGACTCTAGCTAATAACAATATATTGTATGTGTGAAATTTGCTGTCAGAGTACATTTTAAGCGTACTTACCATTCGAGGTAATACGTATGCTAATCAGCTTGATTTAGCTAATCCACAATGCATGCATATATCAAAACATTGTGTCTAACCCCACAGATATATACAATTATTAACTGGAAATTTAAACATAAATAAAAATAGTGGCCTCCAAAGAATTTGTACCAATTCCTGAGGGTTCACATTCTCAGAGCGAATTAGTTCTGATTAGTTCCCTTAAGGAATGATTTTATTCTACCAGTTATTAGCTGTAAGCAACTAAAATGCCAGCAAGTACTAAACTAACATCAGAGGTGTGAGTTTATGCCACTTCACAGGAAATTCAAAATTAAAAAGTTCAGGGCTGCTATAACACCTTAGCGATTCCCTAGAGTTAAACTCTTTCATATTTACACTCTGTCACACTTAGCATGCAGATCTTTGACCTTACGCCTCCACAGTACAAGAAGGGAAGGGGAAGAGGCATTGGAAACAGTGTGTGAGTAAAACCATCTGTGGTGCAGGCCATCATGATCCAGAAATATGACAAATCCAGATGTAGAATCCCAGCCATTTTCGTAATTCACACATATGCACACATGCATGCAACCACTCACGCCAGGTATTCTACTGCACAGCAGAAGTTAGTAAAGGGTTGGGAGAAAATAGTAAGGTATCTATTGCAGAATTGCACAGCATTTAAAATTAATCACTGCATATTTCTGTTCATAAAAGTTTATTTGCAGTTCTGCTGTGCTCTCAGCCATTTCCATTCTCGTTTTTCTGCTTTCTACATCCGCCAAGCAAATTACCAAGAAATTGCCTCCTGTCACAATTGATAACCAAGGAGGGATTTCTATTTGCTCTCATACCACTTCTAGAAATTATGTTTTCTATTTGCATTTGTTTTCAATATTCTCAGCAAGAAATGCTAGTGTTCAAATAATAAATACAGTGGTTATTAGAAAAATTGCTCAGTGGGGCATATGGGCATCTTATAGAAATGAAGATCACCAAGTGATTTTGAAAGTGGAGTTCCAGGTTTCTAAATCATCTAGAAGGTAGCAAAGTAAGTCCTCTTATTTTTAATGACTCTTGCCTGAAAGCTGTTAGTAGGGGGCCATACATAGTCAGTGTTCCCTAAGGCAAAGAATGTGTATAACTAGTAGCACATGAAAATATAATTTTACTTGCATAGTGATCTTGTTTAAAGAAGTATGAGAGAAACAAACATAGCTAGCACATCAAACCTATTCTTTTATAAATATCATTGTTTAAGCATAAGCTAAAAAATACATTTAAGGAAGAATACTGATTAAATAATACCGGTGAAATTGCAATGTAAAGAACTGTAACAGTAGAATGGGAAAAGCAGCATGGAAAACCTGAGAAATATTTGATTACATCACTCAAGATTCTCCTTAATTCCCCCAGGTACAGCCCAGAGAGGCACGGGCCATTGCCAAGTTACAAAGAACTGATTCGTTAGGTTCACAACGCCGTCCCAAAGACAGATGACTCCAGATGTGGAATCCAACACAGTGAGTGATATAGGAAATCACTGAAAAATTTAGTATGATGAACATCATCTTTAAGAGTGTAGACACTAGCCATTTGCTCACAGGAGCTGGGAAAAAGTTTAAATAGTAGTTCCTCCACCAAAGTCTTTACTGTCTCTCATCCACACTTCTGTTATACATCAATCACACTTCCATTATACATCAATTCCCCTGAAGTTAAATTATTCTTTTTCTGTCTTTGATCAGCTGTAGTGTTATTGGTTATAATGAGCTGTTTTCCGAAGGCTAGAGCCAGGAAAGATGTCCATGTTACCTGGAAGTTGGTAAATTGGTAAGACAGAGCTGCAAATTTGTCTCGCACTAGGAGTGCCCCAAGCCATGGTTTCAGGAATGCTGATAGCCAGCATGCCTCCCACAAACTGCACCTTGTGCCTCACAGCCTCGGGCACAGATAGGAGACATACCAGCTATCTTGCTTCTTCCATAGTCCACCTGGCAAATTATTTGAATATCTGTTAATGATTATTTTCAAAGCTTCAGAATGCTAAAAGCTCCAAGAACTACGAAGTGAGATTCCCTATGTAACTTCTGAAATATTTGCCCCTTTAGCAAAAACCTTAAAGCACATGTTACAACGCAAACCTGCAGCTATACATATGTGATATCCAGAAGACAGCATGTTTTTCTTAGCTTTAGAGATTATGTGCTTGAATTCCCTTGTAGACACATTTAAATTAGCTGGACTAATCCTCATGTTTAGAACTCTGTGGCTCACTATTTGAGGAGACTTTAAAAAGTTTATGGAAAAATGAAATTAAAGTATAAGGTTTTATTGGTGCAAAAAAAAGTTGAAATCCATGAATAATTTTTCCTAACATGCATTTTTGATAAACATTTGGCAACTTCTCATATAGCTAGGTATATTGTAGGTCACTGAAGTTAATTTGTGGACTAGAAACGTACCTAACCTATGCAAAAGGTGTGGGCTCTCCTGAAAGTATTTATGGTTGAAAGCCTGGAGGAATATTGTATTTCTGATCTGCCCCAGTACACACGGCCCCTATGACTGCCAGCTCTAATCATGTCATTATAGAAAATGTCTCCTGGGGAACTATTGGAACTTTTTGTTCAGCAATCTCATCTGATGCAATTACTTGCAAACTTCTATAAGTAAATTAGCTTAGTTTTCAGTTTTTCTACCTGGCTGATTTAAAGCTATAACTAATTGCAATGAATCTAAAATTTTAATAAAAAACCCTTCCATCCAAGCCAGCTCCACTGGTAATAGAAAATCCCTTTATTGCAGCCAAGGAGTAAATTTTGCACTGATAACTTACAGGAAGTGAATTCTAACTAAGTGTGTGTGTACTTGTGCATTCACTCTAGATGGCCTCCATTTCTTCATGTAGTCCACCATCTACCTATGGTGCCTTCCTTTAGAGGCTATCTTATATAGCTTACACCCTCAGGTGTCAATAATATGCAGCTTCCATTTGGATTTACCCCATAGGTAGCCTTAGCAGTCTCTCTAAAGAAGCAGGGAAATAAAATCATGGTATTTATTTCACTGTGTCTGCTGATCAAAGGTTTTGTTCTTACCAAGATTTTTAGCATAGGTGACTCTGTCCATGGTCTTGTGAAATTTTCCTGCAATTATTCCTTTAGGCCTTGTTCAAGAAAATGGGAGATAGTCCCAAACACTGGATCTATAAGATATATCTTTATAGTCCACAGCAGTTCGAGCCCCAGACCTGATGACTTAAAACTCACCCTGGGCACATGTGTGTCTGTGCTCAAGATCCTGAGAAGAGAACGGAGGAGAAGGGATTGTTGTGTGGCCATACCCCCAAATGGGTGATTTACCACTTTCTGTCTCTGTCCCTCTCTGCTTCTTTGATGAGCTCATGCACCTTATAGCAAAAAACTAAAAAAAAAAAGAAAAATTTAAAAAGATGTATATGAAGTCCACACATTTCATTCTTGCCTCCTAAACAGGAATGGTAAAGAGGCATCCAGTAAAAGACAGTGTCTCCCCTCTGGCAGGTTTCCATAGTTGGTGGGAAATATGATAACCCTGAGGATGTGTATAGAATTCTCAATTGGACTGAACAGAGGTGTATATCATGGTGGGTACAGTCTCTTTAAAATCTAAATGATGTATAGTGATTCAATTTATTAATATTAATAATAATAATAAATAAAAATAGGGGACTCAATATAAAAAGAAGATTAATGATTATCAAGAAGTCTACCCACACAACATCTACTCTGAGCAGAGGGTCGCCCAACATCTAATATCATGGATGTTCTGGCTTTTAGGGAGGAAGAAATGTCTTTATATAAGAGTTTCCATATCTTCATGTAATTTTTATGATGACAAACATTGAACCAAAAAGAAATAAGCATATAGTGAGTATTTTATTGCTTCTTTGTTAATTTTGTTTTATGATCATTCACTGTGTTTCCTTGATTTCCGAGGCCTTATATTTATATTCATCCTAGGGGACTCACTCTTTTGGATTCACATTTTTACTTAATTCATTTTTACTATAGAGATTCTCAGACCCACATATAAAGTTCTACAAATTTATTCCTGCTTAAAATCAAGGAGTAAGATCAACTTTTCCCCATTTCAAGATATAGGAGTGACCCACTTTACTTCAAGTAGTAGTTTTAAAACCAGGTAGGCAATGTAACGGGATGGTTAAGAATATGGCTTTGAGGGCTAGCAGCTGGCATGGTGTTTAAGGTGCTGGACTTCCACATGACCAACCACAGTTTGAGTCCTAGGCCTGTTGGCTTGAAATTCACCCCAGGCAGGTATGTGTGCATGCCCAAAGTCCCAGGAGGAGAATGAAGGAAAATATGGCATGGCCAACCCCCCAGGTGGTGATTTCTCACTTTCCCTTTCATTGTCTCTGTCTCTCTCATCAGGAATACATGTACCCTAAAGCATAAATAAAATATATAAATATATATATTCCTTCGGTTCAGAGTCAACAGACAGATTCAGCTTTTGCCTCAACTTGGCCAGTTAAAGCTGTGTTTTTCTTGGCACATTAAGAGCCTTCGAAAGACTCAGTTTCATTATCTGTAAACTAAGGTAATCTATGTATGAAGACAGTCACACCTACCCCACAGTATCATTGCACTGATAACACAAAAAAGTTCATACAACCTGAGCACAATACCTGGGGCAGAGTAAAAGTTCAATACATTCTATTATCTTCTACTGGAGATGCTTTATGAAGACAGTTGAGATTAAGTGAGCGAAATCCAGAAACCACACCCTCCATAGCAGCTTTGCTATTATCTAATTTTGCTTTGGATTTTCAAGTAAGATTTTATTTGAAGAAATTTTTTACTATATTCAAGGAGAAGTTATGAAAATAAAGACTCTAAGAACATAATAAAATGCAACATTAGTTGAGTATCATATTCTAGTCACTGTTCTGGGTGCTTTCTGTGCATCAATTAACTTAATTTTCACATCAAGCCCTGTAGTGGGTGCAATTATCTACATTTTCTAGAAGAGCAAAATGAGGCACAGAGAAGCGAGGTATGAATATTTGGATCCAGTTCACCCAGCTAATAATCTGAAGAGTCAGGATTAGAACTCAGGGTTACTAGCACCTGAACCCCCATACTCAGCCCTTTCTCTCTGCTTTCTGATGATAAATTCTCTATAGACTCTAAATGCCACTTTCCCCCTAGTGTTTTGAAGAAAACAACTTCATTATTCACTTCAACATTGTCTATAAGAGGATACAGATCAAACGGAAGCCTTCTCAGGAATAAGCCAAAACAGGAGGGGGGGAAAGCCTATATACATATAAAGTACTATGAATTAGTCTAGTGAAAAGTACTCAATTTTAAAGTCAGACAGACCTGTTCTAGTCTAAGATTAGTCCACAGCAGCTACATATCCTGCATCAGGACCTTTAAGGTGGCAATTGAAAAAAACAAACAAACAAACAAAAAAAACCCTCAACTTTATAATGGCATCAGGACTTAGGGACTGATTGAAATGGTAATGGACGTCTCACAAAACCTAGAAGGTCTAGCCAAGGGACCTCAGCAACTGGAACAGACAGACTTGGATGGTGGCGCAGCAGAAAAGCACAATGCTCTTTGAAGTTGGCCCACATGGAAAGTTGCAGGTTTGCCTCCAGAGACCTCCCTAAGAACACAGAGCATGCACGTGCCCAGGATCCAGAGCTGCTGAAGTTGGGGGTGGGTAGAGGGAGTTGGATCCCATTGGGAATGCTGTCTCTATGCTTTTATCTTTCTCTTTCTGTTTCTGTCTTTTTTACTCGTGTTAGAAATAAATTTTTAAAAATTAGAACAGAGGACTCAGACCAACAGAACACATTTTCCTCTCCTCCCATGTTATTTCCTTGTATTTCACAGCCCTCTATGGCATAGGCCAGACTGCCCTTCATTCTAGGATAACTTCCATGGCATGGGGGTAAAAATAACTTAGGAGTCTTTACAGCCTGCTCTAGAAAAGGTGCAGGGAAGTAACTCCACCTAACCCATGCTGGGCCATCTCTCTTCCTCTGTCTGTCTTTGTTTTGTTTTGGTTTTGGTTTTATGTTTTTGTTTTTGAGAAGTTTTTGCCAGACAGACAGAGAGAGATGGCCACACCGCAATCCTTTCTCCTCCATTCTCCTCTCGGGATCTTGGGCACGCATGCACACGCACCCGGCGTGAGTTTAAGCTGCTGGGTATGGGACTCTAACCACAGTCGACTACATGGGAGTCCAGCGACATAGCCATTACGCTAACTGCTGGTCCCTGTGCAAAACTTTTTTGAGACCCATGCAGTTTTTTCATGATACACATTTTTCAAGAACTTGCTGAAGATCCCTCATACAAAGAGACATCATTTGTCCATGCCCTTTCTTCACGCTCTGGTCTATAGCTGCAGCAGTCATGTTGGATGCATTGGATGCATTGGATGCATCCCCAGAGTGATGGCAGAGAGAAAAAACAGGAGACATTTGGCTCTTTGAGGAAAATGCTGAGTGGCTGCACCAAGGTTGGCACATCCTGTCTCTAAACTGAGAGAGAAAGGCCAATGTTGTCTAAATAGTTTTTTTTTTCAAGTTTTTTTCTTTTTCTTTAATGTGAGAGAAAGCCATCAAAAGAGACAGAGAGAGAAGAAAGGGCACCTCATCCACCCACTTCTAGCCAGCCAGGATTATAGGTACATGTATGTGCCCAGAGTTCAACTGACTGTCCCTGAAGATTTTGTTTTTGCAGTGACAGGCCTTGTCACTAATAAAATGTTATTTGATGCACCTTTTGATTTTAAGAAAACACACACACACACACACGTGAACATGCTTTGGTTCAGGGCCCATCAGGAGAGTGCTAGTGCTCTCTGACTTGAGGCAAATAGTCTCCCACATCCATTCTTATTTTGTATTTTTTAACAGATGAATGGACTGAAAAAATGTGGCACATACACACTATTGAATACTACTCCCACATTCATTCTCATTCTGTCCCTTTTATATAACCTTCTGAAAAAAGATCTGTCTTTCTGTATAACTTCCAACTAGGAAGCCATGCCTAAGATCAGGGCCTTAGAGTTCTTGTCATTCAGAAGACTGCATCCCATTACACATGGGAACATGTGGAATCCAGGTTTCTCTGTGTCTCTTATTTTCATTTTGTTTGTGGAAGCTGGCTCTCCAAGGAAAATTTCACTGGGGGAAAGTGAGAACATTATAGCTGCTGGGCAGAAGAGCGACTCAGTACTTAAGTCGCAGTGATCAGCATAGATTGTATTTCTAAGTCAGGCTTTACTTCCTTCCTCAGCCACACAGACTGGCTACGTTGAGTTGTAAGGCTCTTGAGCTAAATGCCACAGGACAGGCTACATGACACAAGTTTAGGAGCATTCCCAGGAAAAAGCTAACAGAGCAGGAGAAAAGTGCCTTTATAAAAATGTGCGTTTTCC
>NW_006159671.1:2887390-2940923 GCF_000334495.1 Tupaia belangeri chinensis | reverse complement strand
CTACAAAATACAAAATAATGACTGTGAGGTGTAGCAGTGACATGGCAAGCAATTTGCAGGACGTGGGTATGTAGTAGCCCCATCAGTGCAGAATAAATCCACCTGATCCTGACACGCACTCTCCAATCAATGTTCACAGAGGACGTTCAGGCCTGAATTTGCCAGGATCATGCATTGTTCCCATATCCATTTCCTTAAGAGAAGATACGGCATTCAGAAAAGTATTAAATACTATCAGTACTGATGATTCTGATTCGTACTACTTGAGAACTGGGAAAGTTTACTTGACCTCTGTAGCTCTCATTTACTTGACATTTTTAACTCTCATTTTTTAATGCAGTAAGTAGAGAGAAGGGAAAAGTGAAGAAATAATACTTCAGCTGTGAAGAAGTATTGGAAAGATTAAATGAGATGTTATGTACCACACATCTTACTCTGCCTGGAGCAGAGTGAGTGCTTAATGAAGGATGCATGCTATCATATCGATGGTGATTATTGTGTATACCTTATAAACAATGCAACACAAACATAACCACAGCTATAAGCCCTGCACCCTCTGAGCTCATTAATTTACTTTATTAGGTACATATCTTGTACAAACTGGGTTATAGAAGTTCAGAGATGAATAAAATATGTTTCTGGCATTTTAAGAGCTTGCATTTTACCAGAGGAGAAAGGCGTGTAAACTAATAACTATAACGGGCCCAATGGAAACTATACCAGAACAATTATAAAATGTTACAGAAATATCAATTGGAGATACTAAGTAAAGCTCCAGAAAGAAGAGGCAACTTGTCATATTTCCACTTTCACCATGGGATCCATGATGTTTGGGGCGCAAGTCAAAACAAGATGAAGGATCGGAGCAAGACAGCAAGTGTGGCACACACACACACACGTGCACAAACACACACGTGCACACACAAACTCCTTCCCATTTCATTCCTCTTATCTTTTGTCAGCTGTTTCCCAAGACTTGGAGGAAGGGTTATAGAACCTGAGGAATCTTATAGTTATTCAGAGTCTGCAGTGTGTCCATTGCTTTACATATGTTACTCAATGTATCTTCATTTTTTTTAAAGAATTATTTAATTTTATTTTTTATTATTATTATTATTATTATTTTAATTTGACCAGACAGAGACTCAGAGAGAGAAAGACAATGAAAGAATGGGAAAGTGAGAAACCAAGCCACCAGGTCCAGGACTCGAACCACAGTCAGTCATGTGGGAGTCCAGTGCCTTAACCCCTACACTTTCTGCTGGGCCCTCAATGTGTCTTTATTATAAGCCAACACTATAAGCCCATGTGGTAACTGTGGTTTTTAGTCTGTTTGGTAAACTTTCATGATACCTATTCTGGACAGATGTCTTCTGTTTGGGAATAGAAGTAGACCTCGACAGTCACAGTGATTTGGGTGATTCGATAGAAAGGCAGGGAGATTAGGCCAGCAATGGCATAGTGGTTAAGGTGCTAGATTCCAACATGGCTGACCATGGTTAGAGTCTCAGACTTAGTAACTTGAAAATTATATATGGTATGTGTGTGCACATGCCCAAAATCCCAGAAGGAAAATGGAAAAGGGATTATAGTGTAGCCCTAACTTCTGGGGGGGGATGATTTCTCACTTTCCTTCTCACTGTCTCTCCCTTACTCTCTCTCTCTCTGGTGAGTGCATGCTCTCTATAGCAAAACTTTAATTCTGTTTTTTTAAACAAAGACAGACAGGGACCAGCAGTTAGAGTAATGGCTATGTCGCTGGATTCCCACGTAGTCGACCGCGTCCCGGACCTGGTGGCTTAAAACTCACGCCGGCGCGTGTGTGTGCGTGCCCAAGATCCCGAGAGGAGAATGGAGGAGAAGGGATTGCGGCATGGTCATTCCCCCTAGAGGGTGATTTCTCGCTTTCTGTCTCTCTGTCTCTCTCTGTCTTTCTGGCGAGTGCACGTGCCCTGAAGCAAAAACCTCTCCCCAAAAAAAAAGAAAAAAAAAGTTTTGCACAAAAAGAACCTTGTCTTTTAATTCCTTTTTTCCATGAACATTTTTTCAAAAAAAAAAAAAAAAAGTTAAGTAGTTATTTCTCTCTTCCATAACAGAGAAACAGAGATAGATACTCCAACAGTGCCCTCACACTGCACCCTGTTCCCAGTCTCAGCTAGCCTGGATCATGGGTACACATGCAGCTCGTGTGTACAAAGAGGTCCTGGGATGGGAGCCAAGCACCTTTTCATATGGGTCCAATTGCAATAATGCTGCACCACTGTCTGGCCCTTACCAAGAAGTTTATTTTTTTGAAGACCCCCTCATATGGCTCTCTAAAAGCAACAAGGGAAATGTTTTTAAGACCATCCCCATCAGACCTGCTTCGCACCTCATTGTCCGCAGCTCCTGATCACTAACAAATATCCTACATCCAAATCACCCACACGTGAGTTTTAAGCCACCAGGTCCAGGACTAGAACCACGGTCACCTACATGGGAGTCCAGCAACATAGCCATTACACCAACTGCTGGTCCCCCAGTACAATTAGTTTTATGAGGAACATTAGTACATATGAAACAGCTTATTAGGAGATATCAAATATAAGATCTATAGACTTAAACAAGCCTATGTTTTAAGATCAGCTCCATCTCTTACCAGTTGCATAGTCCTGAGAAATTACTTTGTACCTCAGTTTAATTATTCATAGAATTTAAAAAATTTTGTCAGAGGGCACATGCACTCATCTGAGAGAGATGAAGAGAGAGAGGGAAAGTGAGAAAGCCCCCCTCCTCCATGTAAAATGGTCATGTAGCAATCTCTTCTCCTCCTTCCTTTTAGTACTCTGGGCACACATGTTCCTGGTTGTTTTCAAGCTGCCAGGTCCAGGACTTGAACCAAGCAGTTGGCCATGTGGGATCCAGCCACCTTAAAGCCCTGTACAGCATGCCCCCCCTCAATTTTCTAATTGCCAAAGGACACATGCATTCACTAGAGATTGAAAGAGAAGAGAGAGAGAAAGCACCTCCCAAAGAGATGTGGTCATACCACAATCCCTTCTCCATTTCTCCATCCTGTTGGGTGCACAGAATTTTTATAAACACTAGAGTTTAGCACACAGGAGGCTGACATTTGAAGGACAAATAATCCATAGTATTATCAGCTATTTCTCTCAATCTGATGAATAAAACATGAATGGCAGTTTTTCTCGTGTATTATTACCACTGCCATCATTATGTCTTAAAAAATCAATTGCCACTAGCACAACTGTAGGGGGTTATTTTTGCATAGAGATTTAACACATGTCCTCATTTGAGACAAAGTAAGGCTGGTGACTCAGGTTCAAGTTTTCTGGAGCAGATGACACTGAGAACATAAAATGTTTGTAAAGTTTTTATCCTATAGGGGTTATTTCTGTTCAGCCTCTTCCACGCACCCAAGCAATCGTGAACCGCGTTGTCTGGGCTCCCATCATGACTGAGGATTTGCTATGCAGTGAGGAATTGTGTTTTCCATGTCTATCCTGGAGCTTTCTATTTTCGCAGATATCCCAGCAAGTCAGCAGCATTGTCTGTGGTGCAGTCAGAATAGCTTCTGGCTGAATCCCTCTTTCTTCTTTCACATTTATCACTAGGGCCCACGTCTGCCTAGGCTCCTGGGGGCTGCACAGCCTCAACACAACTTGGTTCACGCCCGCCTTCGGCTCCTGTCTCTCAGCAGGCAGCATGTTCCTCATGATGGGCTGTGCGGTGCCCTGGGATCCTGTAGAGGAGAGTCCTGATGGGGCTCCTCCTGCTCTGCTGTGCTGTCGTCACCCTGTCTCACAGTGCTGCACGCTATGTGAGAGGAAGCAAGGTGACGGAGCCCGAGATGATTTCTCATGGGGTAGTAACTGAAAGGACCCTCTCATCAAGCAGGAGATCCCAAAATTGAGCCGCATACTGCAATTTCTGTAGGTGGGAATATTGAGTATGACCTTTGGATAAAGCTTGAATTATTGCTGAGTTTCTGATTTTGAGGCTTGCTTACTTTTTCAATTAAAAGGTAGCTAGACAAAGGAGAGCATACATGTAGGCATGCTTTTCTTTATTCATGCCGAACATGATTGGCAGGCCTTTTGTCCCCACTTGGTTTTGGTATGGGTGTTGTATACTTGCCAAAGATAGATCGAGAGGGAGATAGAGAGAGGGGAGAGAAAGAGAGACAGAAAGAAAGGAATCACCCCAACCCCTGCAGGATGGCCTTATCACAATCCCTCCTCTTTCTGTCTCTTCTTGGAATTTTGGGCATGCACATGCTCCCAGAGTGATGTTCAAGCCTCTGGGTCTGAGATTCGAGCTGCTGAGTTGGCCTTGTGGATCTAGCGCCTTAACCTCCATACCACCTGCTGGTCTTTGGCAAACATTTTTGATTATTTATCTGCTTGGTTGAGTGTATCCCCACAGAGGTCATGAAACTTGATTGTGTTGTGAAGATATTAAAGGGAAACTTCTCCATGATTCTCACCGTGAGATGCCCTTTTCCATGTTACTCATCAGCAAAGAAAACATCGCCAGAGGCAGCCCCTGGCCCTTGAACCTCCCACATGAGCTAAAGAAATTTCCCAGGAGGAGAATGGAGGAGAAGGTATTGCACAGTGTCCACCACCACTCCCCCTCCCTGCTTTCTCTGTCTCTCCAGATAGTGCATCCGCCTTACAGCAAAAATCTCTATCCAAAAAAAAAAAAAGAAAGAAAGAAAGAAACTGTAATTCAGGCCACCTAGCAATGCCTTATATAAGAAATTGAAAGAGAAGGAAATACTACAAAGTTGAATCAATCTTGTCCTGGGAGGAGCAAAGAAAGGACTAGATAAAAACCTTATAAAAATCATCTCCTTAATGTGGGTACAAAAGGCCACATGATGCTACTACACTAGATCATGAGCAAAGCAAAGCAAGAGAACTAAAATAGCATGTAATATTTCTGCTGCTAAAACTCAATGTTGGCAATATTCATAAAAAATCAATCCTTATCATAGAATATTTTGTGTTTTTCTTCAATCCATAAACTAATAGAAATATTTCAAAGAATACTAATTTAGTTACATAAATATTTATTGATATATAATACCCAGGCAAATTGCTAAGCACTATAGTTCTAAGGACAAAATTACTTATTCACTGTTTTGAAAGCGCTTACAGCTTGACAAGTGGAGCGGGGAAAATGTAAAGGCTGTATAAACAAATTCACATAATAACGTCCTATATGAGAGAGAAGAGGCAGTAGAAAGAAGCTAATAATTACAGCTACCTGTACACTGTTCATTTTAACTTCAAGCCAGGGTGCATGATTAAACTGCTGGCCCTGTGTCTAGTCATCATTATCCCTTAGGTTGATGAAGACGAGCTGCGTACATCAAAAAATGGTTTGAACACATCACTGCAGTTTTTAATGAAACACGTATGTTCCCTTATAGATAATGTCCTAGCATGAACAAAAATATTTACAAAGCTTTTCTTAAAAGCTTAGAGTTGAAATGCAGTTTGTATATATGAATAATTAAGGGGGAAAACCCTACAATGATTAAACCAAGAAGTTTCAATAAAACTATTTCACTAGCAGGTGATGTAGTGGCTAAGGTGCTGGACTTCCACATGGTTGACCACGGTTTGAGTCCCAAATCCAGTGGCTTGAAAATCATGCCAGGTGTGTGTGCATGCATGTCTAAATTCCTGAGAGGAGAATGGAGGACATGGATTGCAGCATGGCCATCCCCCTCGGGGGTAGTTTCTCACTTTCCCTCTCACTGTCTCTCTGGTGAGTGCACATAACCTATGGGAAAAACAAAATGAAGCAAAACAAAATTCTAGTAATTATATATTTATAATACATGAAACAATTTAATACTCAAATTGCACATTGGTATTAGACAAAACTATGGATAGGATCTTATTTAGTCTCAGCAGGTATTGGCTCCACTCTGTCACCTGCTAAGTGACGTGGAGAAAGGCACTTCAACTATCTAAGCTTCAGAATCTTGATTTGTATGGTTAAGAAATACATATTTTCACTTCTTTGGGACAAATGCCAAGAAATACAATTTATGAGTCATCTGATACCTTCTGTTCAGTTCTTTGTAATGAAAAACTGTTTTCTAGAGTGTCTATACCATTTTACATCCCCACCAGAAATGTATGAATGATTTAGTATTCTCTGTGTTATCACCAGCATTTGGTGTTATCACTTTGTACTATTTTAGTCATGTTGATGGATGTGTATTGCTATCTCATTATGGCTTTAATTAACATTACTTCAATGGCCAAAGATTTTGAATATCTTTTGAATGGGTATCTATGTGTCATTTTCCATCCAATAGCTATATATGCCCTTTGTCCATTTTCTGTGGATTATTTGGGCTGATTTATTTTACTTTTGAATTTTGAGTTCTTTATATATCCTAGACACTAATTCTTTGCCAGATGTAAGGTTCTTCATTCTGTCCATATTGGGAGTTTTTATCCTCTTAACAGTTTTTCACAAAGCAAAAAATTTTCGATTTTGATGAAGTTCAGTTTATTTTGACTTTTACGGATAATGATTTTGACATCAAGCCACAGATCTCTGCTGGCCACTAGGTCTTCCAAGTTTTTAAAACTTTTTGTCCTGAAAGATTCATAGTTCTAAATTTTATATTTAATCCATAACCCATTTTGAATTGATTTTTGAAGAAGATGTGAAATTTAAGTAGAGTTAGTTTTATGGCCTATGGATGCCATGCTCCAGCACCAGTATTGAAAAGTCTATCTTTCCTCCACTGAATGGCTTTGGCAGGTTTATAAAAAATCAATAGGGCGTTTATGTGTGAGTGTGTTTGTGGATTCTCTACTGTGTTCCATTGATCTGTGTGTGTATCCTTCTACCAAAACCACATCATTTTGATTACTGTAGCTACATAATAATTCTCAAAGTTAGATCCACTGATTCCTTCTACAATATTCTTTTTCAAAATTGATTTAACTATCTTAATGCCTTTGTGTTTCCATATACATTTTAGAATTATAATGTCTGTATCTTTAGAAAGTCTGAGATTTGATAGCATTTGCCTTAAATTTTTGTATCAATTTAAGAATCATAGACCTCTATAACATATTTCTCTACTTAAATCTTATTTTTTTTCATCAGTATTGTGTGACTTTCAGCGAACATGTTTTACATACGCTTCTTAATATTCATACCTATAATTTCATTTTTGCAAGCTTCCCAGTGTATGATATTCAACCAGCATGGATGAAGATCTTTTTCATTAAAAATTTCTAGTTTGGAGCCAGAGAGTGGAACAGTCATAAGACAAATGAACCCACACAGAAAGGTGGTTGGTTCATGTCCTAAGACCTCCATTTACACACTGAGCATTGTCTATAATTCAGGTGGCTGGGCATGGACTGTGATATACAGACACTGTTGGGGGTGCCTCTTTCTGTGTGTGCATGTCATGAAATAAACAAATAACTTTTTAATAAAAATATCATTGTATTGTGTTTAGAGAACACATTTTGTATATTTTTAGTTATTTTACATTTGTTAATGTTGGTTTTATGGCCCAGTTTGTGATCTATCTTGTTATATCCTCTGTGAGTACATAAAATGATACTGTGTTTTTGGATGGAGTATTCTAAAAGTCTTGATCGGATCCTATTAGTCAACGGTGTTCCTGTGTTCTATGTACTTGCTGACTTTCTATGCAGTTTTCTATCAACTGCTGTGATAGAGTTGTTAAACTGCCCATAAACTAATTCTTGTAATCACAGATTTACGTATTTTTCCTCTCATTTTCTCAGTTTTTGCTTCAGGTTTGTTGCAGCTTTGTTGTTCAGTGCATACGCATTTAGGACTGCTATCTCTTCCCAGTAGCATGACACCTTGGTCATCATATACAATGTGTTCAGTAATTTTAGGTGTTTGATCATTTTCTTTTCTATTAACAGGTTTTTGTTTTTTGTTTTTGCTTTTCTTGCTAGGCTACTGCTTTCTTGGTCCTTTCACTAGAAAGAAAAGTTTATGTAGGGGGCATTTTTATCTGAATCCTAGTATTTCTGAGTTGTGGGCTTTTTCCAGCCACAAGTATGAGATGTATGAGAAAAACAACCACAACAAACAAAACTGAGAACTTTTCACCATGCATGCCATTCCTTGAATCCTGAGGATCCCTAGGAGGTCCGCCTTCTTTTCATCTTTTAGAGTCTTTTTAAATATGATTTCTGGAGTTCTAATTGTAGAGAAATAGAAAAAAAAAAAAAAACTACAATATATCTGTTTCTTCTTCCCCAGAAGCATAAGTATTCAGAGTAGCATTGTGATTAAATGTGATTGTGTATGTGAAAGTGTCAACAAACCGTAATCTTAACGAGGTCTAAGCTTCCATATTTATTTTCACAAGATAAAACTATGCTATTGTAAAGTTCAAAAAGCACACTTCCTTTATTTTGCATTTATTTATTTATTTTCTTTGACATACAAATTGGTTACACGATATAAAAATAAAATCACATCTAGTGACTGTTCATCACTCCCATCATATATAGATGCCTCTTCTGATCAAATATGACATAAAATTCTATGTTACTATAAAATAATTTACACATTTCTACAGTGATTTCTTGCTTTCATTAAACAGGCATGTCTAGGCATCCAAAAGCCAAAGCATATTCGAAATACACATTATTTAAAGTGAAATAACTTCAAGACTTTTAAGCAATATCATTGAAATTACAGTCTTAGAGTGAAAATCATAAACGCAGACATCGTAAAAGAAATAAACTGAAAGTTTACACCTGAGGTGCTGAAAATATTGAAGAAATTAAAACAAAATTGTCTGCTATACTCTGATAAATTCTGGGACTCAGTGAATTTGAAGTTGCCAATTCAAGATGCAGACACTGGTTTTTAAAGACTGGACACCTAGCACCACCTTCTGGCTAATAGCTTATTTTTCTGCTTTGCCACTACAGATTTCTACTGAAGTAAATATTATGATTTTTGGTGCCACCTGCTGGAATTTTTTTTCCTAAACACCAACACTTCACTTGCCAGGAAATCGGAGGACTATATTGCAGAATTAGCTTATCACTCTAATAATAATAATATTTTCAAAGTAACCAAACCTCCTTCTTCTAAGGTTTGAATTATTTATACATACTATCCTAAATAATTATGTATTCTATTTATTCTTATAGAAAACAGTTTATACATCCTTCTGATAGTTTATTTGCTATTTCCTTTCTTGCTGTCCTTATGCAAACTTTAGCCACACGAGAAACTGCCAAAAATTTTAAGAGGAAAACAAACTAATGTATTTGTCTATCTGAGTAGATTACCTCATTTTTTTCTTTTTGGAGAGGTTTTTGCTATAGGGTGTGTGCGTTCACCAGAAAGACAGAGAGAGACAGAGAGACAGAAAGTGAGAAATCACCCCCCAAGGAGAATGGCCACACCACAATCTCTTCTCCTCCAGTCTCTTCTCGGGATCTTGGGCACGCATGCACGCGCACCTGGCGTGAATTTAAGCCACAGGGTCTGAGACTAGAATCGCAGTCAACTACATGGGAGTCTAGTGACATAGCCGTTACACAACTGCTGGTCCCAGAGTAGGTTACCTCTTAAATCTCACAATTCTAAGAAACAGATAATATTAGTTCTATTTCACTAAGAAAGCTAAGTTTTGGTTTATATGCACTAAACTTACATATTCCAAAATAGAACACAGAATTTTTTTGAGAGATATTTTTGCTATACGGTGTATGTACTTGCTGAAGAAAGAGAGAGAGACAGAGAGACAGAAAGCAAGAAATCACTGCCATTCCTTTTCCTCGTGGGATTTTGGGCACACATGCACATGTGCCCAGTGTGAGTTTTAAGCTGCTGGGTCCAGGACTTGAACCATGTTCAACTATGTGGGGGTCCAGCAATGTAACCATTATACCATCTGCTGGTCCCCACAGAGAAATTTAAACCAGGATATTTTTATGTTGAAGCTTCGTCTTTTTCTATTTAACATGTTTTTCACTGCCATGTATGACAATTTAGATAAATATGTGTTGAAAATAATGTGATTTTTAAAAAAATTATTTTTATTTAACTTTATTTATTTGATTTATTTTTAGTTTGATCAGAAAGAGAGGGAGAGGGGAAGTGAGAAAGCAAGCCGTTGGCCATATGGGAGTCCAGTGCCCCTAACCACCATACCTCCTGCTGGCCCCAAAAATAATATGATTTTTTAAAAGTCCATTAAATTTTCTAATTTTCATTAATATGATTTACTTGTCAGAACTATACAGCTCTTATCTAAAATCACTTTATTTCCTGTCTTAATTTTTCACAGCCTGCATGCCATGCTTTCTATCTGTGACTTTTTTTTTCTGTTTTACTCTCTAAAACCAGCCATGCTTTCTATCTGTGACTTTTTTTTTCTGTCTGACTCTCTAAAACAAGACATGACATTCAAATCTCTTCTACTGATATTCAGACAGAAAAGTCCAAGACAGTGAATAATAATTTTTCACTTGTTATAAAATGTTGATTAAACTCCATCTAAATATAAAAATGCTAAAATTTCTATCAATTAAAAAATAGATGCTTTGGGGCAAGCAGATAGTGTAAAGGTTATGTCGCTGAACTCCCACATGGTTGACCACGGTTCAAGTGCCAAACCTGGCAGTTTGAAACTCACATTGGGTGCATGAGCACGTATGCCCTAAATCCCAAGAGGAGAATGGAGGAGAAGGGATTGCAGTGTGGCCAACCACCCCCAGGGGATGGATTCTCACTTTCTGTCTCTCTGTTTCTCTGCTTCTCAGCAAGTACACACACTCTATAGCAAAAGTCTTTCAAAAAAAAAAAAACTTCATTAATCTACTAGCACTAATCATATTTAACGTAATTTAATGTAAACTTTTAAATTATGTGTTTTCAATGTTCTTTCAGCTGCTTTTACATGCCAATCAGGCTCTTTCTCTACACCTGGAAGTAGTAAAGAAGAATGACAGCCTACGAAGAAGGAGGAGGATGTAAGCAGCCCCCTCACCTGCAGAAAAACCTCTCTGCACCAGGAGAGAATAAGGCCAGCAACAGCAAGAGGAAGAAATTTTATTCGACTGAATCAATTTTCTCTTGTATTTCCCCATTATGACACCAAAATAATTCCTTAAGTGTTTGTGATCTTACAACTAAATAATTCCTAATACAGTATCCCAAAATATTTTCTGACATAAGACATGCTGAATGGCATGGTGTTAGTTCACCAAGCTTCATTTCTTTAGTGAATGATAAAATTAAGATGATCTTATACACGTTAGCTTCCTCCCAAGGTTTGTAAGTTTCAAATAAAATGATAGATTTAAAAACTTATTCTACATGTACTATATAAATGTCGAAAGTCAAGCTGTTATTGAACAGAACAAGTCATGCCCCCAGCAAGTGCTCCTTAAATATTGCATATGTTCAATGAAGGTTAATGTACTTGCCAAAGTACTCTGTCTTCACGTGTCAGTGCTACCACATAAAGGGAGGAATGGGGAGGTTTCCTGTGGGTTATTATTTGACACAGCGTTATAACCCAATGGTATGACAGAGTCAGCTGATCAGGTTAAAGTGACATCTGTATTTCTCATATAACAGGTGCCTGAATAAAACTTCTTTGTGAGAGATAATGCCACATTTACATTTCTCTCTTCTGTAAAAACATGAAATCATTTTATCTGTCAATATAAAGGGAGATCATTTCCCACACTGGTTTTTCCGTTCCTGCTATTGAAAACGTGTCTTGTCTGAAATACTGATTCATCATTCTTGTGATTGTGAAAAACAATCAGAAAAGCAATTCATATTTTTTTACTTGTCAAGGGGTGCATGCACTTCCCAGATGGTGACAGAGAAAGAGGAAGAAAGTACCCTACACACACAATGGGGCATGGCTATACCACAGTCTCTCCTCATTTTTCCATCCTGTCTGGATCTGGGACACACACACCTGCCCACTGTGTTTTTCAAGCCACTGGGGTTAGGATTCAAACTGCAGCTAACCATGTGAGTCTGACTATCCTAGTCATTTGGTTAAGGGGCTGCCTCCAATTCATACATATATAATATATATATACATACATGCATGTATATGTATATACACATATTCATATACACACAGACACACACACACACACACACAAACACACATATATATTCTAATTAAATACATATCTAATGTAAGCCGGAATCAGATGTCTTTTGAAAATTGTGCCTTTGGTAAAATGAGCATATCTAATAAAGTTACAGTTTTTTTCCCCTCAACCAATAGGTCTGTGTGCAATTTGCATAAATGTCCAATCTTTCATTGCAAATCACGTTTTCAATTTTGTAATCAAAATGGCAACTTAGCCTATAAAACTATACAATAACCCAAACTAGGGAGTTCTTACTATATAAACACAATATGTAATGTTTCTATAAATTGAGTTTCTAAATAACCAAGTTCTGAAAAACTAGAGATAATGGAGGAAAAAATAAGAGATGTCAGTGACAAAAAATTTTTAATTGCAAGAAAATACCTCGTATTTAAACTAAGAAAATTGTGTGGATGTTCCGAGAACGCTTATCCCATTATACAGGATGTAGGTATAGCGTTTACTAGAGCAGTGCCTCTTTAGCTGATTTCATCTGTACGTATTTATTAAGTACCCAGAGAGAGATAAAAACTCAAGCTGCATTATGGAGACACCTAACAAGCTCATCTTACATGCATGAAATCATCACATACGAATATTGATCAGCAAGTACTGCTTAAAGAAAATATTAACAAGTACTAAATATGGGAAAAATATTGATATTCAGAGTTCTTAATATAGTTTAGCATATAAAGGTCATACTTAAAGTAACAGAAGATTGTATTTAACTATTCAGAAGCAAGTATTATCTTTACGCTAGACTCCTCCACCGGGGAGAAGTTCTACGACGCAGACTGAAAGAGGGCTCCCCAAGCAAATATGAGGAACCATTGTATAATAGACACTTTTTTGGAAATTCATAAACATGTTATAGATTTCTGAATAGTGGTGCAGTAAAAAAGAAAAAAAGCTCAACTTTGCTAACCCTAAAATTTCATAAACTTATTTGAATTCAGTAACCATTTTCAGGTAAATGGAATGCCAGCTTGTTGTTATAATTTTTTGCATAAAATTATACAATTTTGAAGTGACAGTTTTTTCTGGAGTTTATTTTGAATTGCACCTCTGTGCAATCAAACATGTATAAGCAAAAACATTGTCTATGCCTGCATTTAGTATTTATAAGGTTTTATCATTTATTTTATTTAATTTTTTGAGAGAGAGATTTTTGCCATAGGGCACATGCACTCACCAGAGAAAGAGACACAGAAAGTGAGAAATCATCCCTCCCCCCAGTGGGGATGGCTACACCACAATCTCCTCTCCTCTATTCTCCTCTTGGGATTCTGGGCATGCACGCACATGTGATCGGCTTGAGCCACCGGGTCCAGGACTCCAACCTAGCTCAACTACATGAGAGTCCAGTGACGTCACCATTATACCATCTACTGGTCCCTCATAATTTACGTCATAGTTACATTGTATTTAGTTTTCAAAAACTAATTGTTATGCAAATGTACTGTACAGAATCAAGGAGTTAATGCACTTTCCTCCACTCTACTTAGTGTATTAGTCAAGATTATCCAAAGAAATGGAACCAATGGAATATATACAATCATAAGTCACACGTATTAGTCAAGACTATCCAAGACCAAGAACCAGTCGAATACATACGCAATCATGAGTTGCCTAATGATGGGGATACTTACTGAGAAATGCACTGGGAGACAGTTTCAACAACATGTGAACATCATAGAGTATATTTACACAAACCAGATTGGGATAGCCAACCCCACACCTAGGCTATATGCCATAGCCCATTGCTCCTGTACAAACCTGTAAGACATATTATTATATGCCTATTAAAGGCAATAACAACACAATGGTAAATATGTGTGTATATAAATGGAGAAAGGGAACAGTAAAAATACGGTACAAAAGCTGGAAAATGGAATCCTTATACAAGGAACTTCCCACAAATAGTGCTTTCAGAACCGAGCATTGTGATGATTATGACATCATTCAGAGAAAGAAATTTTCACCGCTAGTATAATTTTGTGTGTCTTCCAAAGAATATGTGGTCTGTTGGTGACAGAGATAGCCTTGTATCCTGCTTTTATACTGTTTATTATATACAACATAATTACACACATACACACACACATACACCTATAAGTATATATACATATTTTATTTCCTATAGATATTTATTACAAGGAATTGGTTCATGTGATTAGGGAGGCTGTCAAGTTCAAAAAGAGCCAATGTCCCAGTTGGAGTCTGAAACCCGACAGGCTACCTAGAACCAGGAAGAGCCAATGTCCCCATTCGAAGGCTATCAGGCAGGAGGATTCTCTCTTAATCAGGGAAACGAGTGTCAAACTCGCACTCTCTTGAGGCCGTTAACTAACTGCATGAGAGCCACCCACACATGGAGGATAACCTGCTTTAATCTACCAATTTAAATGTTAATCTTATTTAAAAACACAGCAACACTCCAAATACTGTTTGACCAACTGTCTGGCCATTCTGTTACTCAATCAAAGGGACATAGAAACTTGACCATCACACTTGGTAAATCACAATTTTGAGATCACCTTTGAGATTGCCTTTCTATTCAGGACGTTGGTTGACTATAGTGTAACAAAGGTTATCCACCTGGGTTATTGGGATTCTTGAAATTATTCTCAAAGAGGTATAGTTGAAGGAATGTACAGGGCTCAGGACATAATGATTGCTGTGCCTCTTATCTGTTGTCTTCTACGTCTAACTCTACTCTCCCACTTTCTAATAGTTTGTGAAGCCATGGTTGAAATTCTTCATCTTTTATTCCTCTTTAGGAATACAAAGCTGGAAACTTAGCCAGCTGGAATCCCAGTAGGTTTAGTCAATATGGAGCACTAGAGAAAGGTTGGAAGATGGAGGAGAAAGGGATCTTGCCCATTCTTACTTCCTTGTTTCCAGTGCCAATCTAGCAATGACACTTGATCCCGGAGGAGCGATAGTGCCTCTTTCTAAGAAGTCTCCAAGTCCCAGCTCTGCAGGATCTCCTAATTCTCCCCTACACAATGTCCCACACTAGCTCAACTTGGCAACACCCGTCTCAATACCCAAAAGATCTAATTTCTAGTTTGTGGGCCTTCTAGATTCTGAAAATTTCGGCCTCTTTTCCCCATCATCATCCTGTAGAAGAGAGAGTTTATTTTGTGAGGGCCATGAAAATATAACTAGAACTAGTGAGTGGAAGTAACAGAGTGATATGTTTCAAATATTACTGGTTAGAACATCACAATAATCAAAAGTGCCAAAAAACATATGCACTGGAGTGAATGTCCCATCTACTAATTTAATCAAAAAGAAGTTGGACTGCTATTAAATTATTACTGAAATAATTTCAAGTATCAGATCAGAGATTGGGGTGGAAAATATCTAAAGTTCTTTCCATTTAGATGATTCTACAATGTAATCTATAGTAAAATATAAATACAGTTACCATTACTGGGTAACCATTAGCTAACAGGTACTGGATCCAATTCCTTAATTATTTTAATTTACATTATTTCTAATGCTTATAATAATACTATATTGTTAGATACTATCATTCCCATTTAAGACATGTAGAAAATATTATTAAGGGTATAATATTAGATAACTAATTGGCCAGTGTCGTAAGAGTTTTCAAGTGCTTAATGCAAGATTTGAACTCTTTAGGGTTCCACTTGACTGATACATGTAACTTATTATTCTGATTTCAGAATCAAGCATGTTACTTTGAAGTATTCGTTAATTGAAGTCTCATAGTATCTCATTTCAGCTAATCATTGTTTTATTTCAACTTTAGCCCTTATTTTTTTAATATAAAATAAAGTGGCAGGAAGGTCAATGAGAAATTATGTTTAGAGAGTGAGAGCAAATTAATAGCTTCCAGTTCATCACACCCATGATGTTGGTCCGTACTCCGTTTGAACACACCTCTGTCCTGTCAGTAATGTGCTTTCTTTCACTATCTGGTAAACTCCTACTCTGCTGGGAAGGCTTCTTGGCTCACCTTCAGAGAAAACTGGAGGTCCTTGGATGGCTCAACTACATGTGTCATTTTTAAACCTCACTATTCTACCTTTTCATTGTTGCTAATTTGTCTGACTTTCCTTGAGAGCAATAATTTAATGTATTCATTTTTCTATTCATGGGACCTAGTAAGACATGCACTAGGATACTAGTGAGTATCCAAAACATACATTCTTGAGACAATGCAATATATTGGGGAAAAAAAGATTTCAAGCTAATCTCTGGTTTATGATTATGTGCAAGATTACAGAATTTTTCTAAGACTTATTGATCCCAGAGAGGAGACTTTGAAAAAGGAAGTAGTCAAAGATTTTGAGCACTATACTTGAGCAAGATAATTTTTCTAAGCCTAACTCCATCCAAGAGACCTCTCAACAGCTTTTAACTCTATGCTGAAGTCATGGGGTAAAAGGTATCCACTGAATTCAGCAGAATGTTCAATAAGTATCATTTCTAGATGAGAACCAGCAGAATCATGGAGGTCAAGCAAGTTTCAATAAGCCACACACGACAGTAAATGTAAAGAAGAGAAGGCAGGAAGCAGGACACTCTCATCAAAGTTTACTATAAATACAGGAGAGAGAAAATAGCTATGATTAGTTGTTGTGCAAAGGAGCTTTCTTTGGTCAGTCACTTGTGTGTTGATTAAGATGATTGAATCCCATATGGTTGATTGGATGCGTGGGGTTGAGAAACACAGTGAATGCATGAGTGTGCATGCCCAAAATCCCGAAACGAGGGAGAAATGGAGGAAAACGGACTGTAGTGTGACTATTGTCAGTGGAAATAACCAACTCTACAGAAATAATAATTAATACAGCTTATTTCTAAGCACAATGTGTGTGACCTAGGCTTAGAGAAAAGGCAAAGGTGTCTTTCTTGGTGTGATCAGGTACAAGGGTTCTTTTAACTTTGATTTTGGTAGTGAGAGACAAGGTTTGAAATTTAGTGGTAAGACATCTTTCATTGGTCTGGCCCAAAGAGCTGAGATATCTGGAAACAGGGTCTTCTAGGCCATAGGTAGGTTTTACTATCTTTAGGTTGGTCATTGGAAAGGGAGGTCTATGTTTCGGGGAGCCATCAGCAAGCAGTGAACTATAACAGAGGTAAGGGAGCTTGTATATGGCACGAGATATTGTCTCAAGAACAGGATGTAGGAAGAGTCCTGTTATCAATAAGTCAAGATGGCCTCTTAATGTTTGTGGGTGTGATTCAGTCATGGCAAGGATACTATGCTAGGGACAGGATGAAGTAAGAGTTCTGTTATCAAATGAGGGATTGATTCACTCTCTGCCCTATGGAGGGGATTTTGGAAATAGGAAAAAGCAGTGAGATTTCTGTCCTTAGTATCCTACATGGGGTGTTCTCTCTCTCTCTCTCTCTCTCTCTCTCTCTCTCGTCTTCTCCTACAAGTGCACACACCCTCTGGAAAATTTTTAAAAACGGGAAGAGGAGCTTCCTGTATTATTTTGAAGAGGGGGAAATTCGAGCATATAGTATTTAAATGTTTAAAGAAAAGGCAATGTGGAAAGGTTAATAGAGAGGAAAAGGAGGCATGGAAACAGAATCAAAGAGATTTGAAACAAGAGGAGGGATGCCAACTTTTGCCATTTAAGCAGAATTCTGGGAAAAGAGATCATGTGGATACAGAGAAGATTGCAGGCTTATAGTGGGAAGGATTTGAGGTTTCAAAAACAATTAGTAGCACACCATGATGGAGAGGGCATGTTCTGGGGAAAGGTGGTCGTGCTGCAGGAAAAGGAAAACGCTCTCCAGTTGGATCCACATAGGAAGGTTGCCACTTCGTGTCTGAAGACACCTCTGAATACCAGACACATGTGTGTCCATGATCCTGGCTGGCTGAAGCTGGAGGGTGGAGCACAGTGACAATACCCTATAGAGGGTGCTCTATCTCTGTCTCTCTCTGGATCGGCCCCTCTTATTCATGGAATAAATACATGTTTTTAAAGTGTACCAGATCTAAAGGCAGACTGTGTGGATTTAAGTCCCGATTCCAGCTCACTCTTTTACTAATTGTATAAATTGGGCAAGTTATTTGACAGGACAGTGTCTTTTTTCCCAATAACAATAACCACACGCTACTCCTTAGGGTTGTCTAAGGGACTGATTGACAGACCCGGAGAGATTCGCCTAGGAGTGCTGACATAATAGGCTGTGTGTGTTAGCCATTTTAAGTGTGCATAGCAAGAGTTGTCCTGCTACTGTAGGGGACCACCATATTAGGTTCAGAGATGTTAATGCAGGGGAAGTAGTTTGAAGGGAATCCTGCAGAGTGCAGAAAAGAGGTCGTGCAGCACAAAAGAAGTGGTTAGCAGAGCTGAGGCCAAGTCGACGTTGGACATCATGAACATGTATTGCAGCCATATTTAAGTTTCAGTCTTTCCTCTTCAGCCTGGTATCGACAGATGGGAAGAAGGCAGAAGCAGTTAGGTTGATCCAGTAAGGGAAGAACCATGAGCTGAAGGAATTGAGAACCCAGACAAGGATAGAGAAGCTGAAACGATAGGCCAGAGGCAAAGCAAGATCTGTCAGCAAATAAATGGGACCTCATAAAGGGACTAGAAAATATGGAAAGTTGGTAGCATGTGGTTTTCTGATCCAGAGGGACAGGATGAACAGAATCACAATGACCTGAACTCCGTAATTCTAAGACATTTTGTGAACCTCTAGGGACTTTGCCATGTCTGCCCTGGGACTGGATGACAACTAAGGAAAGGGTGGGGCCCACCAGGAGAGAATGAAGAGAATTGTGAGGTGAAGGGGTGGGCGGAGCTTGGGGTTGGCTTCGGGGAGGTGGGTGGTATACCTGGCCTTTGCTTGGCCTGGATTGCAGAGTAGGCACCAGGGATCCTCCCTGGAGGCTCTGTATCATGTGCCTGCACTTTCGGGACATAGAACCTGCCCAAGTCAACGCTGTGAGTTTTCAGAGGCCACCAACCTCGCCTCGGCTGCCCCTGCGCTGGCCCTTTGCTGAAGGTCCCAGTGACCATGGTCGTAGGTGCTTTCAGCCACTGCCCCTGTGTTTCACTGCTGGGTGGTTGAGAAATCTGCTGAAAGAGTCTAGATCTGCGCAGCCCTACAGACCTAGGACAAGGAAAAGCCCCACCTCGCCCCGCTAGGGGTCAGACATGTTCAGTCAACTGAAGTCTGAGCCTGAAACGGTGACCCTCTCTAGGAAGTGGGGTGGGGATTATGGAGGTTGGATCAGGATAGTTCTCAATATCAGATGTGAAGGAGATTGCTTTGGGGACTCTGGGTTAAGTAATTGGATAAAAATGGAGAAGTGGGGATGTATTCAAACTCTGAGTTAGAAATTCAGTATATTTTTTTAATTAAAAGCTAGTGGAACTATTATTGAATGTGCACAAGGTAATATAATGCTCAAGGGTCAAAAATTGAATATGTCTGTATCCATGACATGATTATTATGCACTGTATGCTTGTGTTAAAAACTGTAATGTACCTCATAAATTTGTGCAGAGAATACTTAAACCAGAAATCATGATTTTAAAGAATAATAATAAATTAGAAGGGGACATAGGAACCTCGTGAACTCAGGCTCAGAAAACCACCCACCTCAGTCACCCTAGATTTCCCAGGTGGGTGACGACAGATAGAAGGCTGGGTCAGAGAAGAGAGGATGGGACCCTGAAACCATGTACCACACCTACATGAACATCTGACTTCAAACTCTTTTCCTCTAGAATAAATTTCAGTACTCTGCCTGTTCCCGATTTATAGCTAGTTCTTTTTTTCTCACAGTACTATCTCCATCCTTCACCCCAGTTTTTACTTTAGATATTTTTTATTCTGATCCTGCTTCTCACAGTCGAGAGTACATTCCTAGTACTACCTAAATAAAAGGTAGCATGGACTTTCTATTATAATTCATTTCTGTTTTCTTATGACTTATTTATTATGTGTGTGTGTGTTTCACATTTTACATATGTGTAGGAAGAATCAAGATGGCAGCATCCTTCATACATCACAGAGAGGCAGGTAATGTTTAAACAAAGGTTACACGTTTACATTGTCATAATAAATATTATATTGTTATTTGTGGCTGGTTATTTCAACACGTGCTTTCAGCTTGTCCCTTTACATGTAGATAGGTTTCAGCATGTCACTACTTTTGGAATGGAACTTAACAAGAGTAAACAAAATGACTTACATTCTTTTTTCTTTTTAATTGCCAGAGGGTACTTGTGCTTATGAGAGCGAGCACATGAGAATTTCCAATAGGGGTGGCCATGCCACAATCCCTTTTCCTCCATTTCTCCAATCTCTAGACTTTGGATACCTACATGCAGGAGCCTGGTGTAGGATTTTTTTTTACGGCATGGCTGAAATTTGATTTGCAGGGGGCTATGTGAGATCCGGCTCCCGATGCACAGCACCTAGACACTGGGTTATGGGACCAACTGAGAGAGAGAGAGCGAGCGAGAGAGAGAGAGGAAGTGAAACACTCTCCAGGGCCTGGTAACACCATGATCCCCTTCCTCCAGTCCACCAGATATTGGATGCGCACACACACACACACACACACACACACACACATGCCTGGCATATCTCAGGCTGGCTGAGCTGGGATACCAACCGTGGTTGCCAAGTGGAATCCCAGTTGCCAGGAGAAATGCTCTTGAGCAGCCTATTACCCCTGTGGACCAACCATATCCTCATTTTTTTAATGCAATATCCAATGTGTATACAAAAATATATATAACACGTGTAATCGTAAAGCAGAAAAATAAAATAGACCTCTAACTTAAGAAGTCAAACATTAGGGGTATCCTTGAGTCTCTCTAGGGACTTTCCCTATTCTACCTTCCTTCATCTCTCCTAGATTAACCACTATCTTCAATTTTTTTAATCAATTTCTTTTTTTTTTTTTTGCTAGTTTGTCACATATGTCCCTCTATGATCTTGAGGAACATAAGAGCACACAAAATTCAGTGCCTAATTGACTCTTCTCAACACTGTTTCCTAAGATTCGTTATCATTGCCAAATAGAGCCACCGTTCCTTTGCTTTCACTGCTCTTTAATATTGCATTGTGGGACAATCACAGTTCATTAATCCTTTCTATTGTTTATAGACATTGGGTCATTTCTACTTTTCTAGAATGCACAGTGCTACTGTGAACATTCAATTACATGTCTTCTTTCTCTATGCACACAAATTTCATCTCATTTTTCAGATAGGAAAAGAATGGCTAGATTATAAGAAAACAAATTTTTCATTGTTGTAAAGTAATGCCACATTTTTTTTTATAGCAATTGTATCAATTTACACTCTGATTGGCAGTGGACAAAATAATTCCTGTTGGGGCCAGCAGGTGACATAGCAGTTATGTCACTGAACTTCCACATGGCCAATCATGGTTTGAGTCCCAGACCCAATAGCTTGAAAATCACACCAGGCATGTGTGTGTGTGAACCCAAATTTCCAGGAGGAAAATGGAGGAGAAGGGATTGCAGCATGACATGCCTCTTGGGGGTTATTTCTCACTTTCTCTCTCACTGTCTCTCTGAGGAATGCATACACCCTATGGCAAAAACTTGTAAAAAAAATTCTTGTCTTTGTCCCTTTTACTCTAATATTGTATCTAATTTACTTCAGATCTTACCAGTTTAATTCCTTAGGTCTCTGGTATTTGTAATGCCATACAATGGCATAAAAATCTATGCATGACATGCAACATTTAAGAGGAGTAAAGAATGGACTTTTGTTTATATGTCTATAAAGACAATCCCCTTGGGTTTTATTTAATAAACAGTACCTTTAAAATAACAGTAAGCTCACATGTCCATGAGTCTGGATGTATCTAAATACACACAGTGAAGAAGTTGAAAATAAGGAGTATGTAGTCTCATTTGAAAATCCCACTGGTTCTCTGACATGTGTACTTCACCTGTGAAACACATATTTAGGGAAAAAGAGCTACCTCAATCATATGCATTCATTGTGCTGATTTATCATATTTTTATTAACACATACTAAAAATATAATCAGCATGTTACTTTTATGTTATAAGCAGTATGATTCGTTTTCTTTTAATTTTCCTAAAGTCTGCAGATAAACGTATTCGGAATTTGCAAAACCTAAAGAAAGAGAAAAGGAAATTAAGTAAACGGTTTGCAAAGCCTTCTCCTATTCCAGAACCAGGACTCCTGGTAAGCATAGAGATTTCACTGAAATGAACAGATTTCATTTTCTTTTTCTTACTATTGTCTTCACAGGACATAAGATATGTAATAGTATTCTTGAAATAGTATTCTTTTTTTTTTTTTTTGGAGAAGTTTTTGCTATAGGGCGTGTGCGCTCGCCAGACAGATAGAGAGAGACAGAGAGATAGAAAGCGAGAAATCACCCCCCCAGGGGGGATGGCCATGCTACAATCCCTTCTCCTCCATTCTCCTCTCGGGATCTTGGGCACTCACGCACATTCACCTGGCGTGAGTTTAAGCCACCGGGTCCAGGACTCAGACTGCTGTCAACTACATGGGAGTCCAGCGACATAACCATTACACTAATTGCTGGTCCCTCTTGAAATAGTATTCTTGAGGCAACATCAGAAAACTCTCCACACCAATCACCACTTATTCTATAGTTGCATATCTTTGACAAGGATTTGAAAGTTCTCACACTTAATATATGAGATTGCATCCATGAGCCTTTTCTACATGGTATGAATGATATTTTCTGTAATTACACATAAATCAGGTGACCCTGCCATTTGAAAGTTCTTCAAATATTGGAGGGGGACAATTATTATCTTTCTTTTCCAACTTCCAACTTTTCTTCAGTTTAAAAATCCACATTTCCCTTACCTATTTTTCTTCCGGTATATTGTTAAGCAATCTCCAAGATCAGGTGGATATTTCATATAGAAAATTGGGGAAAAGTGACATTTCCAGTAACTAAGATTTTTTTACTTTGGGTTTTATTTTTGAAAGAAAATATTTTGTGAGCACAACTAATTGCTATATTAGGAATTGCTCTTTTAACTCCTTAATTACCAAAACTGTACAGCAGCATTTTAACCAAATAGGAGTTTATCATTTCTCCAAACAAAAACTCATGACTGGGAAGTCAGGGATGGATACGGTATATTCACAAATTATCAAAGGAATTCTCCGTTCCTTCTGACTGATGTGCCCTGCTGGTCACATGGCTCTTATTAACAGTCTCAGAATGGCTTCTGTATCTATAGACATCCTAGCCACATTCCAAGAGGAAACAGGGATAAGACAAATGACAAAAAAGAATATACCAGCTGAGTCAGTTTCCTATTGTATCACAGTTTGTTTATTCATACGTCTATTGAAGGATATCTTGGATGCTTTCAATTTTTAGCAGTCATTAATAAAACTGTTATAAACATCCATGTGCAGATTTTTGTATGAATATCAGTTTTCAACTCTTGGATAAATGAGTAGGAGTGTGATTGTTAGATCTTATGGTAAGGTTTTGTTTAGCTCTGTTAAGAAATTGCTAAACTGTCTTCCAAAGTAGCTATGCCATTACATTAACTCCAATAATGAATGAGTGTTTCTGTTGCTCCACATCCTCATCAACATTTCATGATATCAGTGCTTTGGATTTTAGTTACTCCAGTAGGTGCATAGTGTTATCTCATTGTTTTAATTTCTATTTCCTTGATAACATATGATATTGACCATCTTCTCTGTTATACCATCTATATAACTTCCTTAGCGAGTGTCTATTCAGATTTTTTTGGCTCCAGCTTTCTTTCAATTATTGTTAGCATGGTATATCTTTTTCAATCCTTTTTTTTTTTATTTGTCTTTATATTTAAAGTGGGTTTCTTGTAGACA
Organism: Tupaia belangeri chinensis; assembly: GCF_000334495.1. Classification (NCBI taxonomy): domain Eukaryota; kingdom Metazoa; phylum Chordata; class Mammalia; order Scandentia; family Tupaiidae; genus Tupaia; species Tupaia belangeri. The sequence continues at coordinate 2,916,884 of NW_006159671.1, read as the reverse complement.
ATATGCAGTTGTGTCTTGACTTTTTATCCATTCTGAGAGACTGTTTAATTGGCATATTTAGATAATTGTCATTTAAAGTGATTATTTTTTTTTGAGAGATTTTCACTGTAGGACGCGTGCGCTCGCCAGACAGACAGAGAGAGACATAGAGACAGAAAGCGAGAAATCACCCCCCAGGGGGGATGGTCACGCCGCAATCCCTTCTCCTCCATTCTCCTCTCGGGATCTTGGACACGCACGCACACACGCCCGGCGTGAGTTTTAAGCCACCGGGTCCGGGACACGAACCGCGGTCGACTACGTGGGAGTCCAGCGACATAGCCATTACGCTAACTGCTGGTTCCCTTAAAGTGATTATTGATACAGTTAGATTAACTTCTGGCTTACCTGTTACTGCTTCTAATTGTGGTCTTATTCTTTTATTTGTCATCTACCTTATTACTCTTTTCTGCCTTGTTTGGACTTGAGCATTTTATATAAATAAACATTTATATTTTCTCTCCTGTTTTAGCATATTAATTACATTTGTTTAGCTTTGTTTTTGTTTTTGCTTTTTACTTTTGTTAGTGGTTTCCCTTGAGTTTGTAGTGCACATTTACAATTAGCTAAAGTCTGTTTTCAAATAGCACTGCACCGTTTCCTAGGGAAGCAGGTACCTTGTCTTAGACAATCCATTTCCTCTTTCCTATTCTTAGTAACATGCTGCCATTCATTTCACTTATCCACCTATTTCACTTACTCATATTCATTTCACATATCCACCTCATATACGGTTGCTATTATCATTTTGAATAAACTAATATCACTAAGATCAACTAAGAATAAGGAAGATAAAATATTTCATTTAATGATTTCTCATCTCATTTTGAGTATGTATGTCTTAATATAACATATATACTCTCAAAAGATGCTTAGAATGTGCTTCTCTGTCAATCACAGAACATGAAGTGGTGGGGGGAAATTCCTATATTTAGTATCTTTGTCACATTATACTTAGAAATCACTCTGACCTTTCTCCAAAGTGAGGGCTTAGATTTCTAGCAGTTCTTTCTGCTGACAATATTTATTTTCTGACTCAGAGAATTTTTTTGAATCATATCCATCTCCATATATGACTTATTTCATACTAGTGCTTCTCACATCTAGCTTCAATCTGTGACCTTACTGTAATTTATTGATGGAATAGCATTTCTACCTATTAGGGAATTGTTCGATAGAATATATTTTATATAGGAAAAGCTGTCCTTCTGAGACCACTTTTAGATATTTGATGGTTTTCTTACACATATTTTAATTGAATTTATTTTTGTGCTTTTTAATCTTATCTAGTGGTCGTCTTGATAAAGCAGGAGTCAGTGTGGAAGAAATCATGCTCCAGACCAAAACAGGTGGATTTCTAACATCAAGTTGCATGTCATGATTTCATTTCATTTGGAAAATAAAAGCAATACTATGACATCTCAACAAAATAAAAACAATCCAAGCATTTAACATCCAAGTTAGAGGCTCTAGAATTTTATTAAGTATTATATCTTACTACCATTCTGTGGCAATTTTGAAACTTAAATATGTATAGGCTTTAAAAATAATATAGTCATGTTTAAATTTCTGCAATTAAATGCATGGCTTATTTAGATATTTTAAATTATGCTTTAATAATAAAAGAAAATATTTTCTCTGCTGTATAATTATAATGACTTCTGCTTAAACAAAAGAAATTTTTTAAGTAGTTCTTGAAGAAAATGATAATATAACAAGCTTGTGTTAAGTGTTGATATTGCAAATAAGTCATAGTGTAATTAAAATTTTCATTTAAGGTAAAATTCAAATACTGAATTAAAATTTCGTTCTTTATATTAAAAAATTATAATCATATTTGTCTTTTTGAAATGCCTGCTTAATTACCCAAGTAATTTCTAATATGCAAATGAAAGTATTGCAATTATTTTTAAATTCAAAAACTTAGCAACTATTGGGTTAACATGAACATTATATTCGGTTACTGACTCACAGTCTCCAAAATGCAATTTAAAGTGGGGTCCTGGGAATTCTGCATTGGAAATGATGGAAGTACCAGCTTTATGCTCCCACAACAAGCAAATAGAAACGAGGACAAAATATTAAAAGCAATGATTATCCAGAAACTGAACAAAAGTCTAAAAAAGACTGTGATCCCTGAGATAAGAGAAATAAACAAGGTGAGACCTATGATTACTCATTTAAGACCTGGAGGGACATTACAGGTCATGGTGAAAGGAGGAGAATTACAGGCAGAACACAACAACTTAGTTCTGAGTTAAGGGTGAGATAAGAGCCAAGACTAAGAATTTAGGGAGTCTGGCTGTGTTCCTGGGCATTCCTTCTCACTAAGCCTAGGCCTGCATTTAAAGACTGTGGGCTGGGTCAACCCTTTTGAAGACAATCATGGACTAGTGGTAGCACTTCTCCCTTGAACTACTTGCCAAGGCTTGTTCAGTTTCCATGACTGTACTGGGTTGATCTGGGGGACTTTACTGGCCAGACACATCTCTTGAGCTAGCAAGAGCTGAAGGTTTCTGCAGATGTTAGGGGAAAGCCAATTCCTATAGCTTTGTACTGGGGCTCCCAATCCATTGTTGACAGAGGCAACAATAACTACTATTAAATAGGTGTGCTGCACTATGGGAAGTTCTGCCATTCATGTCCTGGGGTCTGTCTATAGCATCTGGTGTATGCAGGCTTGTTATCCAGTCTAGCTGAGACTGGCAAGAGATTATGGCATGAGGATCCTGTTGGAGGTGCCCTCCCCACTCTCATAAAAGAAAGAAATAAACTTTAAGAATAAATCAGAATGGAAATAAAATACTTTGGACTGTTGGAAAATTCAGTACAAAATGCACTTTTGGTATATTTGAATATAGCTCCAATAGTGCTTGAAGAAAATGTAATGTTCTCCTAAAGATTGAAAACCAATGATCTCATTCTTTATATTATGAGAACAGGAAGAGAAGAAGAAATTAACCCAAAATATGTCAAAGGAAGGAACTATGATAATATGAATAGAAATAATACGGAAACATTAAACATTATACAGATCAATATGATAAATAAGCTCTAGGTGAATGGATTGATCAAGAAAGAAAAGCAGGAACCAGCAGTTAGCATAATGGCTATGTTTCTGGACTCCCATGTAGTTGACCGGGGTTCGTGTCCCAGACCCAGTGGCTTAAAACTCATGCTGGGCACGTGTGCGTGCATGCCCAAGATCCAGAGAGGAGAATGGAGGAGAAGGGATTGTGGCGGAGCCATCCCCCCTATGGGGTGATTTCTCACTTTCTATCTCTCTGTCTCTTTCGGTCTTTCTGGCGAGCGCACACGCCCTATAGCAAAAACCTCTGGAAAAAATAATAATAATAAAGGAAAGCTATTTGCTGATGATTATGGATATGGTAATGTCTTTGTCTTGACTGGTCCACACAATATTCATGCTGAATAAAACAACGCTGTACACTATAAAGATATATAAGATATATTAAGAGTAAATTTGAAATAGTAATAATAACAAAGATATACAACTTGTATGTGAAAAGATGAGAAATACAAATGATTACCACTATATTTGCATTTACAGGGATCATGGCATGGCCATGGCCCCTGGGGGGGTGTTTTCTCACTTTCTGTCTCTCTTTGTCTCTATTTCTCTTTGTCTCTCCACTGAGTGCACCTGCCCTATAGCAAACAGCTCTTTAAAAAAAAAAAACAAAAAAAAGACTACAGCACCATCTATTGGCTAGAATGAGAAACATTTCTGATGTGGTTGGAAATGGTATCAGCCAGCTAACTTAAGAAAACTTCCAAACTTGGGACCAGCAATTGCCGTAATGGCTATGTTGCTGGACTCCCATGTACCTGACCATGGTTCAAGTCACAGACCCCGTGGTTTAAACTCACACCAGACGCATGTACATGCATGCCCAGGATCCCAAGAAGAGAATGTAGGAGAAGGGATTGCTGGGTGGCCGTCCACCCAGGGGGTGATTTCTTGCTTTCTGTCTCTCTGTCTCTCTCTGTCTTTCTAGTGAGCACGCACGCCTTATAGCAAAAACCTCTCCAAAAAAAGAATTTCAAACTATATTTTATGCATGTGAAATATGGCTCAGTTATATTATTCTTAGCTATTCTATCAAAAGTGATAAAATAAACATGTTCACATAAATAACTATACCTGAATATAGAGTTTTGTCATGATGCCCTTTGTAGGAATGTATTTTACTTTCCTAGTTGGAAGTTTAGTGGCTTCATATAATATTGTCATTTGATCAAAAAATTCCAGTCGTAGGTTGCTTCCTGAGACAAACAAAAACATATGTCTACGTAAAGACTTATACTGACTTATAAAGGTTTCATGTTGATACTTAGTGACAACAACTGGAAACAACTGAAATATACACCTACTGGCAAATCAATAAGCAAATAGGAAGTGTTGAAAAACATGGGAATTGTATTACAGAACGTGCTTTACTGTCTAAACCAAAGACAAAAAAAAAAGAGAAAAAACTCCATCCAATGGTTAAAAACCTCTTCAGAAAGGGAAAAGAGGGAAAAAAAGTTTTATGATAGAATAAATACTGAGCCACTTATGCTTTTCAAAATAGGTAATTGGCTAAAGAGGTTGGAAATGATAAAAGAAATCTACCACTTTAAATAGGCTGGCAAATGCAACCCATTGCAAACCTGTTGTCTTTTTCTTGCGGGAAAAATAAATAAATAAAATGTCCTTTTTTAGACAAAAAGCTCCATCGTGGAGTCAGGTGCTGGGACTTCAAATGTCCCTGATGGAGGGTGGCAAGTGCCCATCTGGGATGTTTACTTTTCTAGGGGAAGTCTTCAGCCTCCAAAGACGTTCCTGGGACACAAAACTAGCAAGAGGCATATTTAGCTTTTTCAGTAGGTCTTACATGTTTTTAATAAGATGGAGATGATATTTACGATTTCAATTTTTCTAAATAAAATGTAAAATAGAAGTAAGTGGGTAGTTCAACAGAAAAAAATTTTTTTCTCCTTTATAGATTTGTATTTTCTCTGACAAAGGCCTTGAACCCTGAACCACTTTTTCACGCAATGACATGAAAGAATCTCAAATATATCATGCAATATGCAGAACATGAATATTGCATGTTCAATTTACGTTAAACTTGCTAGAGACTATAGTGATCTTAAAATATTAATAGCTGCCTTGTTCCAGGTATGGGATAGAACTGGGAATGGGTACAAGAGAATTTGGGAGGATGATGGAAATTTTTTGTTTCTTAAACGTAGTGATTATTAATTACCTGGGTGCATGTTTGTTAAAACTCAGTGAACTCTACAATTAAAAAGGTGCATGACATTTATGTAAAGCACACATCCACAAACACTCATCCTGTAAAAAATACACATCAAAATGTTAACCGCAGCTTCTTAGATGTTAACTGCCACTTTACATCTTAACTTTTCATAATCCTTGCAAATTTCCCAACAAGCAGGACTAAGAGAATGCCAAGAAGAAAAAAAAAAGAAATGAACACGTTTGTATGGAGAAGAGATTTGTAACTTTAGCATCACTTGAGAATTTACGAGAACTAAATCTCAGGACCCACCGTAGACTCACCAAATCAACTTCTTCCATTTAAATAGATGCCTGGGGATGAAACTTTATTATTGCCCTTGTAGGAATAAGTAACCCAAATACCTGAAACTAGCAGAATCTCAACTAATGAATGCTGCGTTGACGAGGCCGCATTCAACACCAAATGATGGATTTCGTGTTCTGACCTCCATTAGAACAGCACTGAGCACCCCGAAGACGGCAGCGAAGGGTGCAGGTGTGAACGTGCAATTCTGGCTTCGATTTCTTGGAGGCCAGAGTCCAGTCTCACAAACGAGAGCACGAACGATCCAGATTCGTACTAGCCATTTGTATACGGGTAGACCAGGAGCGCAGAAAGAGCTTAGAGAAACCAGAACCTGGTTTTTCCATGCCTTCCCGCTAGCTGCCCGCAGCAGGTGTTTCGGTGACCTACGCTCTGTCCACCCGCCCACCGCTCGCAGGGGCGGAGCCACGGACTTAGGGTGGGCCTTGCTTCGTGGGGGCGGATCTGAGCGGCTGGGACAGAGTCGGATGGCGACCATGCGGGGGGTGGACACGGGTGGGGGCGGGGTGAGCGCGGAATTTCTGGGACGCGCATCTGACCGCGCAGTTTCGCCGCCTGATCTGGGCGGACCGGGTCAGGGACCCGCTGGTGTGGTCTCCATGGGTATGTGTTTTCCCTGCCCCGGGGAGTCCGCGCCTCCCTCGCCGGACCCGGTGAGTAGGGCTGCGGCCTGGCAGGCCTCGCCGCGCGCACCTGTTCCGCAGAGGCGCTCCGGGAGGCCGGGAGCTGCCGGCACCGGGCGGGCGGTTGGATGCGGTGCGCGGGCCTGAGAGCGCGCGGGCAGAGGCCTGGGCGGCCAGGATGTGTGGACGCGCCCCGAGGGTGGTTGGGGTCCTGCCACCGAGACCTGGGTCGCCGCCCCCACGTCGATCTCTCCTCTTTGGTAACAAAAAATTGTCCCCAAGCGGCTCTGGGGATCTTTTTCCCTGTCGCTGACTTTGGCGAGATTCGGGTTCTTAGAACGCGGGCGCGCGCGGACGGTGCTGCGCGGGGCGCGGGGGCCTCTGGGCGAAGCGGAGCATCGAGTTGGGGAGCGCAATGAAATCGCTCTTTTTCTGTCCGCTGAGTGTTTAACGCTCTGGGAGATGTGTCTCGTCCTGTGTCTCTACCAACTGCTGAAAGAAGGTGCCCGCTGAAGTCGCCTGTGTCCCGTGCTTTCGCGGATAGTTACTGGTCCATGATTTCCTTTTAGTATTTATCGTTCTTTTACGTTCTTAAGTATATTTCATATACTACAGATCATATCATTTGTAAGGTTGCCTACCGGCTTTTGACAAGTAAAACTACCGGGAACACAGTTACGTTTGAATTCCAGAGAAACAAGGAAAACATGTTAAACTTATCTTTGTCCCATGCAGTATTTGGGATATATTTATACGAAAGTAGTACATTGAAATTCAACTGGGTGGTATGTAGTAAAACACGCTGAGTAGACTTTTTGTAGCTTTCCGCTATTAACAGTATCTTTATAGAAGTACGCCTTACAAGCACTTGATACCATGGGAAATCCTAAGAGTTCTCTTTTCTCGTATCTATCTAAAAGAGAGTGGAAGAGGGTTGGCGGGGTGGCGTGGTGGTTAAGGGCGCTGGTCTTCCACATAGTTAACTGTGTTTCGAGTCCCGGACCTGGTGACTTTCTCTCTCCCTTGCTCAGTCCCTCTCTAGTCAAATATAAATAAATAAATAAAGTTAAATAAAATAATGTAAAAAAAATAATGGAAGAAAATGAGAATTTAGGAGAGTTCATAAACCCTTTGGCTATTAGATCCTAGTACTAAAATGACCCAGAGGTTGATGAAAGAAAGTTCAGCTTGTCTGTGCTGCTGTTTTTGCTTTTAAATGTGTTCATTTCGTCTGCCTGTATTTGTGAAGCTGTCTGGCATCTACAGGCTAGGCCCTTTCCCATGGCTGACCACATGGCTCACTTCCATGTCACTATCAGTGAGGCTTTCCCTCACCACCCTAAATAAACTAGACCTCCGCTATTCCACGGACTCCTCTTCCCATAATTTAGTCAACGTACTCTTTATATTTCCTCCACACTCCCACTGCCACCTGTTGGATACTTATTTACTTGGTGCGTTTGTGCACCCCCATTGGAATTTGAGTTTCTTGTGGGAGGACACGTGTGTCTCCTTGCTGCTGTACCCCAGCACCTAGAGAAGTTCCCGAGGCATGATTGTGCTTCGTATATGCGTCCAGCCGGTGAATGTGTGCACTGTGCTACAGGGAACAAGGAAGTTACTACGCCAGTCTGCAGGAGAATGCGTATTGTCTTCTATATGTAAATATTTTATTATTAAGTAATACGTGGTATAGAGAGTGCTCACTGTTTCCTAATGAGGAGCAGTAGCTTCATAAACTCCCACCATTCCTTCCCCTCCTGCACAATGAGGTGGGCACACTTCATTCATGATCCTCTCATGGAGACACTGCCTGCTGCAGCCTCCTTTTAAAACTGGCAGTAGCAGACCGTGTGTTTCCCTCCTGTATTTTTAAACATCATTTGTTTTAATATTGCCCCAACTAGTTGGCAAGCCTTTTCCTTTTAGAGAAAGGAAAAAGATTAGTATAGAAGGCAACCTGCTTATATTTATCTTAGCATGTGATGATTTGAAGGTTATATTGACTACAGTATTAAAATTCAGAAAGTTGAATGTTTCATAAATGTTTTAATAGTGGCATTCTTCATGAGACATTTGGGGCCCATACTAAATGTTTTTGTAAGCATGAGCTGTAAAGTATAGGTGTGTATTTTATTTATGATGATAATCGGCTTTATTTTTAAAACATTCTTATACATTTTCCTTAGGAAGAGAAAAGAGCAAAGCTTGCAGAGGCTGCGGAAAGAAGACAAAAGGAGGTAAGATAAAAAATATCATTCTGGAGGTCAACAGGTTATGGCACTGGACTTACATGGCCGGCTGCAGAGTCTTGGACCCCACAGCTTGAAAATCATGCCAGGGGTGTGCACGTGCATTCACAAATTTCAGGAGGAGAATGAAGAAGGGATTGTGGCATAGCCAGCCCTTTAGGGGTGATTTCTCACTTTTCCTTTCACTGTCTCTCTCTGTTTCCTTTACACTATCTCTCTGTTTCTCTCTGACGCACACACCCTGTGACAAAAACCTTAAAAAAAAAAATCATTCTGGGGCCAGCCAGTGGCATGATGGTTAAGGTGGCTGATCCCACATGGCTGCATGATTCAAGTCCTGGACCTGGAAGCTCGTAGAACACACTGGACACATGTCTGCTTGCCAAAAATTTTGAGAAGAGAGTGGAGAAGGGATTGCAGCATGTCCATTCCCTCTTGGGGGGGGTTCTCTCTCTCTCTCTCTCTCTCTCTCTCTGTGTCAAGAGCACAAACCTTATATCAAATCTAAAAATAATATTATACTGTTGTATACTTAGATAATTAGGTTGGTACCATATTTTCCATAGATGTCCATTACTAGTAATCTGTAATGTAAATGGGGTCTGATATCCTACAAATTTATAGTTAAAGGTAATGATTGTCAAAATAATTTCCATATCTCTATAAATGACATTAATGTATTTATATAATTTAGTTATGACAGTTATCTTACAGATGTCTCCTGTGAGTCGGGAGACTCCTTTAATTCTGAGATAAAGTGGCTGTGCTTTGTAGAACACTAGTAGGTGGATGGGAAGTAAGTGCACAGGAAAATTGCATACGGTTACAAAATACCCAGTGAAGAAATGACAGTAAGTTTTATGAAAGGCTGTTGTAGAAATATTATAATTCTTTTGTTGTTACCAAAAATAAACCAACTTCTCACTCCCAGAGAAAAATATAGAAGACGAAAGCAAACACCTTTTGCACACGGGTACTACTACTTATTCTTTCTGTATCCTTTATCCTAAAGGCTGCATCTCGGGGAATTCTGGATGTTCGATCTGTGGAAGAAAAGAGGAAGAAAAAGGAGAAAATGGAAAAACAAATGGCTACATCTGGGCCTCCAGCAGAAGGCGGACTTAGGGTAAGTATTAAAATGGACTTGAGACTTAACTTACCGGGCATTTTAGCAAACTGAAGTAGCAATGCAGTCCTTAATACCTATGACTGTGCAGGGTGGTGGCGGTGAGGGGCGGGTAGTAGGGGTGAGTGGGAAGGGCTCTGGGGAGAACTGTTAAACCGTCGTAAGAATGCAAAGTTCTCTGTTGAAAATGATGTATACAGTACATCATTTGATGTGATTGTCGCATACTCCTTGCATAGTTTGTAAAACCATATTGTTTGCTGTAGAGCTGTATGATGATTAAATGTGAATAAGAAATTATAAAACAGGGCAGCTACTGGTGTGATAGCTAAGGCAGCTATCTCCCATTTGGCCAACTGCAGTTCGAATCCTAGACCTGGTGGCTTGAAAGACACACTGGGCGTGTGTGCATGTGTGCCCAAAGTCCCGAGCAGAGAATGGAGGAGAAGGGATTGTGGGCTGGCCATCCCACTTGGGAAGTACTTTTCACTTTCTCTCTTTTTCTCTCCAGTGAGCAGATGAACCCTATAGAGAATTAAAAATGGAGAAAATGATTAAAAAAAAAAAAACAAAGTTTTAAAACTGGATCATATCATATAGTTTTATGTAAACTTTTTTCCTGATATATTTTCATATTCATATAGGTATGAATTTTAAACATTTGAAGTAATTTAAAAGCCTGAGTAGGTTGGAAGAAGGATCAGTTTTAATGTTCATTGGAATAGATCTGCTTTCTTTTCCTCAAAATGAAAATAATCAATATATCCTGATTAGAATAACACTATATCTTAATTTTTTTTAAGAGAGATTTTTGCTACAGGGCATGTGTACTTGCTAGAGACAAAGAGAGAGACAGAGAGACAGAAAGTGAGAAATCACTGCCCTTGGGATCTTGGCCACGCACACACATGTGCCTGGCATGAGTTTGAAGTTGCCAGATCTGGGTCAGGAACTATAGTTGACTAGGTGGGAGTCCTGTGACATAACCATTTTGCCATCTGCTGGTCCCAATACTTTTATACTTAATACTAATCTTCAAGCAATATAAAGCAGTAGAGAAAGTGAAAACCACCCAAACTGTATCATTTTGGCAGACATCGTTTCTAACCTCTGTGTATGCAGCAATTGTATTAAAGTGGATTATACTTGAAATTCTGTGTCTCTGTAGCCCAAATACTTTCACTTAGTGAATTGAGATCTTTAGTCTTCGTGCTGTCACTCACCATCCTTACATGCATGTTCATTTGGGTCATAGTGTAACAGGTGTGTGTGGGACAGGCACGTGTACCACCCAGTAGGTGGACCGCAGAGTTAGACACTAGGAATATAATAATGAACAAGAGAAACAAGGCCCCCAACTCCGAGATCTTTATCGTTTAGCAGGACTGTAAAGGGCTATAGTTTACACATTAAAGCTCAAGACAGTAATGGATCAATTATTATTCCTCGTTTATTTTTAAAGGAAATAACTTTTCATGAGTAAACACAGTTGTGAGAACAGTGTTCCTCATTTCAGTTATTTGTATTTGTCAATGATTTATGAAACTTTTAAGCTGATTCCCTATCTTGGTGAGCCAGTTGTTTCTGCTCTTAAAACCACACACACACACACACACACACACACACACACACACCACACACCTCTAACTCAAGAGGCAGTTTAGGCACATCCGGAATGCACTGTGACTCACAAATGCCACAGAGAGATAGGCAACATCAGTGTGTATTTAACCATTGTAAACTACCTCTAACTTTATTTAACGAAAATAAAACCAGTGTGTGTGTGTATGTGTGTTTCTATGCGTATATTTTTCTATGGTGAACTTTTAAAATACATAAACTAATTGGTTTTGATATTAAGGTAGAAAACTGATATTTTTGAGACAAGCAGCTGGCATAATGGTTATGTCGCTAGACTCCTATGTAGTTGACCACAATTCGAGTCCCAGACCTGGTGGCTTAAAACTCGTGTTGGACACATGTGCTCACGTGTTCAAAATCCTGACAGAAGAATGGAGAACGGATTGTGGTATGGTCATCCCCCCGGGGGGTGATTTCTGTGATTTCTAGCTTTTTGTCTCTTCTGTCTCTCCAGCAAGTACACACGTCCTATGACCAAAAAAAAAAGGGGGGATAGAAAAGAAAAAAACAAAAACAAAAACGAAAACAAACCCTGACATTTTTGTTTATTTATTTTATTATTATTTTTTAATAGAACAGAGTAGATCCAGTGTAAGAAAAAGGGCTGGGAGACAGCAAGATCAATTCTTCTTTACAGATTTTCTATTTTTACTACTTTGTTAAAGTAAAATTTTCTTTTACCAGTTTTACTTCATACAGAGTCGTCAAAGTCAAACAGAAAGCAAAGCAAATTAAATGGTAGGACAGGAAATGATACTGAGATCCACTAGTTCACAGAGGAGGTACTGAGTAAGTTAAAATGAGATGAAATGTTTTAAGGAAAGAATACTTGGGACCAGCAGATGGTGTAGTGGTTATATCACTGGACACCCACGTAGTCAACCGTGGGTTTGAGTCCCGGACCTGGTGGCTTAAAACTCATGCAGGGTATGTGTGCATGTTTGCCCAAAATCCCAGGAGGAGAATGGAAGAGAAGGAATTGCGGTGTGGCCACCCTCCCTGCAGGGCGATGATTTCTCACTGTCTCATTCTCTATCTCTCTCTTTCTCTCTGGTGAGCTCAATGCTTTATAGCAAAAACCTCTCTTTAAAAACAAAAAAAAAAGAAATAAGAAAGGCTACTTTAATGTACATGTAGTTAGAACTAAGATAGAAAGATCCTAGGTGGCCAGTTGGCAGTGCAGTGCTGGCCCACAGGAAGGCCCTGAGGTCCCAGGGGAAGGGGGAGGGAGGCTACAAGCCCAGGCCCACTGGGGAAGGGGGGAGGGAGGCTACATGAAGACCCGGTTGAGGAATGTTTGTCTGGCTCTGCCTTCCTCTCTCCTCTCTTTCTCTGTCTCCCACGGAAGGAATAAATACATAAAAACTTTAAAATGTAGCCGGGCTATTACTTCTGGTCCTCTCCAAAAATGCTCAAAATGAAAAACATTTCCAATATTCAGTTTAGTTTCTTTTTCTCTGTTTACTAGTCTTACAAGAAATCTCCCTAGCAGATTCAATAAAAGTGACCTTCACCACAGTGGCAGCAGGATGGTGGCAGCAGGGTTTCTCAAGAAGAGTGGCTCACTCTCCAAAGCCACTGCTGTTTCCTTAGAAGACTCCTGGTCACTTCTGCCTCACAAATGCTGGCTGGAAGGACATGCTTCCTTGCCCTTGGCCATGAGCATAGCACACGGAGAGCACGAAGCTCAACAGACGTTTGTGAGCCTGGGAGTAACGAGGGGAAACACAAGGTGGAGAGTAACTTAGTCCTCAAAACTCTTGGTCAAGGGGTTTGCTTTTGTCTTCTTAAGAATTGTTTATTTAATTTTATTTATTTATTATTATTATTTAATTTTCTATACCTTGTCTTCTTAAGAATTGTTTATTTAATTTTATTTATTTATTATTATTATTTAATTTGCTATACCTAATAAAAAGAGAGAGAGAGAGAGAAAGAGAGAGAAATTGAGAAAGCAAGCCACCAGGTCTGGGACTTGAACCATCATTGATCACATGGAAATCCCCAACCACAACACTACCTACTGGCCCTAGTCAAGAGTTTTTTTGGAGCTGCTGTCTAGTCTGGGTCTTTTAAAAAAAAAAATTACTTATTTCATTTGATTTATTATTGATTTGCTATAGGGCACATGCACTCACCAGAGACAGAGAGAGGGGGGGAGCGAGGGAAGTGAGAAGACAAGCTAAGCTGCCAGGGGGACTAGAATCCCTGTAGGCTGTGTGGGAGCCAGCGCCCCAGCCATAACACCACCTGCTGGCCCCTGGCCTGGGGTTTTATGCCCCTGGGGGAAACATTACACTTTGGGCTAAGGCACTGAAGCTGCATGTTTGGGAGGGTGGGGGGCTGGAGCTGAGCCCAGGCTGTTCTGCTAGTCCCTCCCTCAGGACGGTTCACTCCAAGGACGTTCTGGTTCTGCAGTTATTCTTGAGAACTCCGACAAGAAAGGGCACAACCACAGCAGGTCTCACCAAAGCCACTCACAGAACTGCCCATTGGTCCACTCAGATCTTTTGTCTTATTTATATTTTAAAACTATTATTTTATTTCGGGTCCACTCAGATCTTTTGTCTTATTTATATTTATATATTATTTTATTTCGTACTTTTGGCTGGAAAAAAAAGAGAAGCAACACATTTAAGGGACACAAAAACGGACAATTATCTGTTAATAATGTGATAACGTCTTTTACTGGACTAATATGTAGTGTATTCATGGTGGGACCATTTAGCTTGTAAGCTGTAATGATATACAGTGACTCGGTGTATCAGAACATTTTTAATTGAAATTTTAATAATGGTTATTCACAAAAATCCTTTTATATTTCCATGCCCTGCACTCCTCTTTATTTCCTGTTTGTTTACTGAAATGCTGGTATAGAAATTTATATTTCTCTGTATTTTTATCTTTTCTAGTGGACAGTTTCATAAAGTATAACATGAGTGGAAGAGTCTACTGCCAATAACTGTTCTAGTATCTGCAATCAAATGGACTTCCTTAATATCTTCTTTTTTGAGTAAATGAAGACTTAAACTTTGTAATATTAGTGCCCTTAAATGCAGGGCTGAATCTATGTTGGAGATGTCGTTAAAAACTCTTGATTTTCAAACTTAGAGAATGGCCAGACTGCTCATTACATATTTATCTTCCTAGATTTGATCTTCTTCAGGTACAGGGTGATTTGCCAATTTTTTAGTAGTTAAAACACATACCGAACTAGTGAATAAATATGTGCATTGCATGCAAAAATTCTGTACTCATCTCGAATATTAAAATTTGCAGTTATATTTTTCTCCTTTATAAAATGACCGAGCTACTTACAGTTGTCCTGCTTAGCTTCACATTCACTTTTATTTCTCTATGTGGAGACTTTTGCTTAAACTTATGGACTTAGTGCCTTTAAACTGATCATCAGGGAAAATATTGAAAAATCATCTGAAGGGCTTATGTGAATGAACTCTGTAGACACTGTACATTTTTGTAACTTGCCAAGTAAAGAATATTTGTAGGCAGGCGTTGAGATTTCTCCTCATTTATTTCCTATTTCTGTAGCTTACAAAATTAGCATATCATGTTTTCCACTATAATAAAGTATTTTTGCTTGCTGAATTTAAAATGATATATTAATGGTACCATCAGAGGTTGGTGATGTACTGGTGTGTAATGTTGGATTCAGCTCTATTTAAACATGTTTGTAGTAACTGAGTTGAACTAAGACTCTAGATGGATTATAGTGATTGGTAATTTATTTGTCAAATTTCCTAAGCATTTTTATTCTTTTGTATTTATTAAAGAATGATGATTAGACTTAAACAGATGTGACATTGCCAAAGTAAGTTTGGTATGTAGGTACTATATTTTTAAAAAGGTCTACTTCAAACATAAAAATATTAAAAGATAACTACGCAATGCATAGTTATAAACTTTATAGATTTTTGTTGATTAAGAACATGAGTTTTAATGGCATTTATTTTGTTTTTAATATATAATAAGCCGAAATAGAAGAATTGCTATTAGCTTTTATGCGTTTTAGAGGTTTTTGCCTTGGTTGGGGTGTGTGCACTCCCCAGAGAGAGAGACAGAGACAGTGAGAAGGAAAGTGAGAAGTTACCTCCCAGGGAGGATGGCCGTGCCACAATCCCTTCTCCTCCATTCTCTTTCCCGGGATCTTGGGCAGGCATGCACACATGCCCAACGCAAGTTTTGAGGCACCGGGTCCAGGACTCAAACCACTGTTAGCAATGAGGGAGTCCAGCGATGTAACCACTACTCTAGCTGCTGGGGCCATGTTTGCTTACTCTTAAATGGCAACATACTAGGCCCTAAATTAGAATTCAGATACTCGTGCCATTAGGGGTTGTCAATTAGATAGAGCAGCTCAGTTTACGAAAAGGAAACAGCCATGACCTTGCCCAGCCCTCCCAGAAGACTGCTGTTCCACTGCAGTATATTGCGCATGGTCATTGTAAAGAGTTCGAATCATCACACAGGACCTTTCACTCCTCATGTAAATATGAATTTTTCACTTGTGGTATGAAATAGCCTATGAATATCCGGGCAAAGCATATAGTTTGACTCCATTTTCTTCGTCCTGTAGATTAGTGCTATTTTTCTTCATAAAGAACAGTGACATGACTGAATTGGATTTTAGAAATAAAATTCTCGACTTTATTAAAATGATTAGTTTTTCCAAGACAGAAAGAGGAAAGGATGTTAACAGCTGAGCAGATGCAGGACCAGAGCTTCACCCTCCAGCTGTGCAGCTCTTCCCTTCTATTTTATACAGAAAGAATAATATTCTCTTCATTACATTTCAAATCATTAGAATTTGGGTCAGTATAAACAAGCGGTTTACTCCCGGTGGCTAATGCCTTGCTTCCATCAGCAGTTTACACCCAAACTCCAGGCTCATCTCCTGTTGAACCACGAATGCTATGCAGGTAGATGACTTCTGGCTTTCTGGGGGAAATGGGATAGCTGCTCCTGCCGGACTTGGCTGGGCTGCATGTGTGGGACGAGCTTTTGTTAAAACCACATGGCCACAGGCAGCAACAGGTGATGCCTAAATGTTAGGTATATTGTTGTGAAGGGGAAGGATAAAGGGGAGATTGGATGCTTGATAGGAAACCAATCATTGCTATTAATAAAATGAGAAGAAGAAATACACGTATCCTTTTCCTCATAAATTTATGGATCCGTTCCCATGGAAACCTTAAGTCGCTGCCAATTTCCCATAATTCATAAATAGAACATCAGCTTAATATGTCACCCAGGCACAAGTGACAGTGTGCCACTGTGCAATACTGGAACTATATGGGCAGACCTGGGGTTCAGGTCCTGAGTCGACTTGAATATGCTGAGGGTGCCCCGGATCCTGATAGGCTAGAAGTCTTGTGGAGATCACTCCATGGTGAGACCCTGTCAGGGGTGGCCTCTCTGTCGCCCCTCTCAATAAACACAAATACACACATTCCCCAACTAAATTACTAAAATATAGGCAAAAGAGTATATTGTATGTATATCACCATCATGTTAAAATGTAAAATGTTATGGCACTTCTTTTGAATGCTAATCATCAAACTATCTCAGAATGGAAACTTGTATATCATTACACAGCTCCTTTGTGACGCTCTGCATGTTTTTAAAACATCTGTATGTGGTTCTGTTTTTCTACTGATTATATTTGGAATGTTATTTAATAGTTTTCCCCCACATGGCTTTTCTTAGAAATTCTGTATTGCCTTGGGGGGGAGGATAAATATACATTTTTCCTACATAAAAATTGGCTTGGGCTATCTCTGTAACAAAATGTGTCTTTCCTGTATCTTGAAAAGGGGAGGTTGGATTGGTGGTTAGGAATGCTTTCATCTCTTGGGGATTAAGAAGAGCCATAGATGGGACCAGCAGTTAGCATAATGGCTATGTCACTGAACTCCCAAGTAGTCGACAGTGGTTCGTGTCCAGGACCCGGTGGTTTAAACTCATGCTGAGTGCATGTGTGTATGTTCCCAAGATCCCGAGAGGAGAATGGAAGAGAGGGGATTGTGGCGTGGCCATCCCCCCTGGGGGTGATTTCTCGCTGTGCTTTGTGAAGAGTTTAGGAGAGAACTGTTCCCTTGTCTTTCTAAGCCTTGAGGCCACCAGCCTGCCTTGGCTCATCGGGACCTCCTCCTCCATCTTTAAAGCCAGCAATATAACATCTCTCAACCCCCTCTTTTTCTTCATCTAATAATCCTCACCTCACAAACTACGTTCATGTGCTATTTCCTGCAACCTGTGACTGTGAGATCTCAGCATGACCGAGGGGATTGTGTTCAAGTTAATGACCTTGAAATGAATTATCTAGGTGACCCAATCTAACCACATGGGCCCTTCAAAGCAAATACCCTTTCCAACACATGGTTGGGGAGAGATGAAGAAAAAGAGGGGGTCGAGAGAAGTTAGATTGCTGGCAAGGGAATAGTTCTCTCCTAAACTCTTCACAAAACAGCCCTAATGACATTTCACTTTGATCATAGACCAGTGAGGCCACCTTAAAATTCTGACTACAGAACTGTAAGAGGATACATTTGATTGGATTAATCTCATCAAATGTGTGGTGGTTTATGATAGCAATAACAAATGCATAAAGATTCATAGTTTCTTTGTTAGATTATATTTTTTGAACTGAGCTAATAAAATTTACTTATTAAAGACATAACTATGTTTATAAAAAATGTAAGCATAAGAAAGTAGTTTTGATAGAAATACTATCAACTACACAGAAATTTGGTGCTAATGTTAGTTTGGTAATATTAAAAATTAAACCGCACAAAGTTGGAGTTTATTTAAATGATATTAAAATTATTCACTGCTCTAAAGTGATTTTTATCTCCCATAAAAACTCTAGTTTGTTTCTTTTTAAGTTTTTTTGGAGGGGGTTTCACTGACATTTATTCTTCCAGAATGATTCCCACCAAATTCAGAACCACCGAATTATCCTAGGCCTCTTTTGTTGTTGTTATTATTTTTTGGAGAGGTTTTTGCTATAGGGTGCATGAGCTCGCCAGAAAGAGAGAGACAGAGAGACAGAAAGTGAGAAATCCCCCCCTGGGGGGGGGGGGGGAATGGCCATGCCACAATCCCATCTCCAGTCTCCTCTTGGGATCCTGGGCACGCACACACATGAGCCCGATGTGTTTAAGCCACAGGGCCCGGGACTCATACTGCGGTTGACTGCATGGGAGCCCAGCAACATAGCCATTACTCCAACTGCTGGTCCCTAGGCCTTTTGTTTTTTAAACTTTTCAATTAACAGGTTTTATATACATATTTTAATTATTATTTTTAAAATAATTCATTTTATTTATTATTTTCATGTAAGTTTGCTATAGGGCACATGTGATCACCAGAGAGAGGCAGAGAGAGAGAGAGAGAAGGAGAGGGGAAGCGAAAAAGCAAGCCACAATATCTTGGACTCAGTCCATGGCTGGCCATGTGGGAGTTCAGTGGCTTAACCACTATGCTACCAGCTGGCCCATAGGCTGTGTGTATTTTGACTAACTGACAAAAAAATTCCTCCTCCCCCTTGCCTTTTTAGAGCAATAAAGGTTTTCTTTTTTCATTGTTGAAAAATGAAGAAATGAGATATTAACTCCATCTGTAATTCTGATACTCAAGGCAGCCTTTAAGGTTCTACCTATGATAAAATCTAAGCTCTCTACTAGGGCAAATAAACAACCCTACCACTCACCTTCCCAAAGGGAAGGGGTCTTAAATAACCATATTTGGACTCTTAAAACTTTCAGGTAAATTGCCATCTGAAGATTAACTTTATTGCCATTTGAAGATAAGAAAGAGACATTGAAATACAGACATAACATTTTTCAAAATTATCTTTTTAATTACTGAATCAGGGAGGACAATTATCTTGCTGTTTATTGGTACAAAACAGCCCTGTCCCAGGCATACAAGGGTATACATACGTCTGTAACACCATTAGCTACAGTGAATTTACTTTATTGGAAAGCTTAGCAAAGTAGGATTAACTAAAGATATATTTGAGTAAGAAAATGCTTTAAAATAACATGAAGTCAATGAACACTTGACTGTACAATTTACTCATTGTCAAAATATAAATGTGTATCAGCTTATGTGTGTGAATTACACTAAGTCATTCTCAACACAGCCATGTGCATAGAAACTGTGAAATAACTCGTAAGGTATTCTTGAAGGGGGTGTACTGAAAACTTCCAAAAGTACCCCAGATATTTGGTCATAGATAAGAGATAAACTTTAAGGCAATCTTCCAAATGAATGTAAACTTTCCCAAAGTGGCCCTTCCAGTAAAGTACTGTCATGAACTGTCTGTACTTCTTTACAGTGTGGTCAAATATTCTAGTAGCACATTATCACTCTAGTTATTGCTTTGTAAAAAATAGCTTAAAAATCCCTCCGTTATACAATTGTCTGCGGTGCTTCCACTCAGGCATAAAGCAAGCACTTTCTGTTGACATTTTTCTCATATCTATAGTTTTTAACCTGTAGCTACAGACAATTGTGTGCCTAGTAGAGTTTGTGTTCTAAATACTGTGTTCACATATTGAGAAATAATCATTGGCCTACTATTGCCTAATTTCAATCTGAGTTTAGAATTTCTTTTAATAAGTCATTTTCTACAGAAGCATTGAAAATAAATAGTGCTACTCTTGGAACATTTTTAATAGGACATTTTCCTGTCTGGTATACCTTTTTCCAAAGTCGGGTTTAGAGCATATGAACTAAACTGGCTACACTGGAGAAGTGGATACAGGCCATGATGAGAGTCTCCTTGTAGTGATTGGTTAGTTTCATTTAATCTCCTTCTTAGCCTTATACGTGGCAGACACCACCAAGTAATTGTCTGGATTCATGTCCTTAAGGGTTGGCGATTTGCTCTGGATGGGGGAGGTCTTGCCATCCACACGGGATATCTGCAGGATTCGGCAGGGATCATGTTTCAACAAATACCCTGCAAAGGTTTCCCATCCTCCTCCCACACGGACCATGACGTGTTTATTGTGCAGCATCTGAAATGCAAGAAGAGCAGAAAGGTTAAATCCTGACCACTCACGGTATCTCGAATCAGCTCGCAGTTCTAGTGAAATCAGAGTGGTCTGTCTGTCTTGGGTTTCATGCCCCGTTGTTTTTCTAGGTGGCGCGCAGTGTCTGAGTTAGCAGTTTATGAAAGAAGCTTTGTTTTTCCATGCAAGTGGCTTATGGGTAAACATCCCCAGATCCAGCTTTGCCATACAGATCTGTCTACAATTCTATGGTTCAATGTGTCTGGAGGCTTCTCTTAGACACCTGACGCTCCATCAGAGCCCTCCCCGCTGCTGCCAGTTCCTGCCTACTGCCTCAGATGAAAGCTCCATTCTTCCCCCTGGGTGATTCTCCTCTGAACTAAGACTTAAATGTCCATGGAAGTGTGTGCTGTTGAATTATAAAAGGAACAGTCACACAAAATAACACCGAAAATGCACTCAAAAAGAAGCTTCCCCTGGTCATTGTCTGAGCCCTTCAAAGCAAGGTATTTTCGAATAGCCAAACATTTGTGTGTGTGGGTTTCCTCATATCATTCCTACACATTAACTTAGAATGTGTCTTTTTTGAAAAAGAAAAATCTTACCTCCAGGTCCAGGAGCCATCTGAAGCTCCAGATTAATAAGTGAAAAGAATCACGATTTAGAAGCAAAGACTACATGGTTCTTTCCACATAATAACAAATCAGAGTCATGGAGATTTGGTATAGAAAGCCAGAGAGGTTGACATTGGCTTCTTTCAAATGCCAGAAAGTTTCAGACCAAGGGGGAATGTCCTACGACCACCTGCCGCTGCTTTCTCCTGCCACGACAGTATACGCACTGAGCAGAGCTATAAGGGGTGGACGACTAAAAGGGACCTGGTGGTCATTTATTGTAGCCTCTGTAGGTGCTCACTCCATCAGCTTGAGATCTGGACTTTTAAACTCCCACCCAGTCAGGGGGGACTTGTGCTGTTACCTCCTTCACTTAGCCTTTAGGATCTTTTGAAAGATCTGAACTTTCTTTCAACATCCCTGTACCCACAGCATTTTGCATTTGTGCTTAATGGTCTCATAGAATCGTAAGAGTTCGCCTATGGGATCAAACTAAGAAGCCCTGACTCATGGTTGTCATGTAGCAGTTTTCAAAATCACATCTTGTACAAAATAGCAAAAATGTGGTGAGCATCAATAATTACATCTACTAGACTCAGAAGAATGAAATTCAATGTAACTACTAAGTATTAGAATATTTAACTATTAGGACAGAAGAGACCTTGGGAAGTACTATCTAGCTAGTCATTTTTTTTTTTTTTGGCTGATTAACCATTCTTTATTTTAATTTATTTTAGACACGCAATCACTGCACATCACTATAGCTTGTAAAGTGAATTTTCTCAACATTGCACACTTGCCATCAGTCCAGTTGAAGATGCCATTCGTCTTATCATCAACAGACAACCGTCCCCATTAACATCAGAATTTATGCATCACGTAATATCTCAAAGAAAGCCCTCTCAATATAAAGCAGATAAAAGGAGTTTGGATTTGGTTCGTTACTGCTTTGCCTCCCTAGTCCTGCCAGTTGTACCATATTCTTGTTTTGTGCATGAAGACACTGATGTGCTTAGAACCTGACTTTCCAGACACATCCGGTACTTTTCCTATGAGAGTTCCTGCTTCAGTACTGAAATCCGAAGACCAGGTGCAGTGGTGGTGCAGCTAGACCCACATGGGGAAGGTCCTGAGTTCGAGAGCAGAAACTTCCCTGAGCACACTGGGCACTGCCTGTGATCCAGGATGGCCAGGACTGAGGGTGGATCACGGCATGGATCACCTCACTGCAGCAGCCTGTATCTTTGTCTCTGTCTCTTTTTCTCTCTCTCTCATGGAAGAAAGAAAAAATAGACTTAAAAATATAAAATCTGGGACCAGCAGTTAGCGTAATGGCTATGTTGCTGGACTCCCATGTAGCTGACCGCGGTTCAAGTCCCAGACCCGGTGGCTTAAACTCACTCCGGGCATATGTGCATGCCCAAGATCCCGAGAGGAGAATGGAGGAGAAGGGGTTGCGGCGTGACCATCCCCCCTGGGGTGCTTTCTTGCTTTCTGTCTCTCTGTCTCTTTCTGGTGAGCACACATGCCCTATAGCAAAAACCTCTCTGCACCCCCCCCCCAAAAAAGAAATATATATGTATATAATCCACCGGGACTGTCACAATTTGACTGGCATATTCCCAGTCCCACATGTTTATGTACGTGCCTCTGCCACTTGTTTCTGAAACTTGAAGCCACAGGAATAAAAAGTACAAAGATCAATGTGGAAGTAGCCCTTTGACTCTCTCTCCCACTGTTCCAGACAGCAGCTTTGCCTGTGGTTGAAGTCCTGGCACTTCCTAGCTCTGCAAGCTCCATTTAGGAGTTGCCTGCAGACATTCTCAGCATGAATGCCTCTGGCAGAATGCCCAAGCTCCCTTCATGCCCGTGTGTGAGCAGGCTATTTCAACCCGGAAACACCACCAGTCAGAACGGTTGTAAAACAAATCATTCTGAAAAACAGTGACAGCAACCCTTTCCTGCCCAGAGAATACCGATCATTTAGGGACCTCTTCTGTTCGCACACTCTTTAATGAGTCCATCAGACCATGCAACGTGGGCCCACCCTGAGACAGAGCTCTCCTTAGAATGAACCACACTGGAATTAAATTTCTGCCTATCTCCTCTCCATATCCTTACTACGGCAGCTGTAGATTTCAGACTAGTATTTTTTACCACAGCCCTTAGCTGAGGAGTAACAGAATATACTTTTACAATGTGTCGGATTTACTTTCCTACCTTGGCAAGTGGAGTGTAATGGACCCAACTTTATTTTCATGAGGACCTCTGTCCCCTCAAGTCTAGCTCCTGGTTGTGAAAGTCCTCTCATGAGAATTACAGCAAGAGGGGCCTGAACTCTAACAGCTTCATTGGTTGATTGATCTCTGCAGATTGTGTGTGTGGGGGTGTGTGGGGGTGTGTGATAGGGAAGATGTACATGTTGTTCCCTGGTTTTGAAATCTGAATCTAGCATTTTCACATGATGATCTTATTAGTTGCTTTAAAAAAAAAAAAAAAAAAAAAAGGTTTTTACCATAGGGTGCATGTACGTGCTTCTCAGAGAGAGAGACAGAGAGAGGGAAAGTGAAAAGTCATCCCTTGGGGGGATGGCCATGCTACAATCCCTTCTCCATTCTCTTCTTGGCATTTTGGGCATGCACGCACATGTGCCTAGCATGATTTTCAAACCACAGAATCTAGGACTCGAACTGTGGTCGGCAATGTGGAAGTCCAACACCTGCTCATGTCACCTGCTGGCCTCTCATTCATTGCTTTAGATAGCATTCTGTAGGCGTTTTTCTCTAAAGCGATCGACTGATGATCCTTCTACTTCCAAACTTAAAAAAAATAAGCAGATAATATGACATATATTTTGTAATCTTTACCATAAAATTGTATTTTGTTCCCTTATAGAAATCTGCATAGCTTTCTGTAAAATGCTTTTTATGTGGTCTCCTTGAGACACTGCTTCATATGAACACCTGAAATCAGGTGGTAGAGGTTCCTTTTCCCAGGAAGGCTCCTATTAGGCCTAGACCTTAGTAGAGTATTTGATTTTTCCAGTGGTTTCAAAGACAGTTTTGGGGTTTTGGTTTTTTTTTTTTCCCCCTCTTCTTCCCTATAGACCTAGTCACAGTGCAGAAGTTTGAGTCCTTACAAATTTCTCAGAACTGTTCAAAGCTTCTCTCTTGTTTTGGAACCAGCCTTTTCTTTCTTTGCCCCAGTCCTAAGCTACATTAAAAACAAACAAGCAAAATTGGGGCTGACAGGTGGGATGGTAGTTAAGGGAGCTAAACTCCCACATAGCTGGCCATAGTTCAAATCCTAGACTTTATGGCTTGCTTTCTCACTTTCCTTCTCTCTCTCCCCCCCCTCACTCTGTCCCTCTCTGATCAAGTTAAAATAAATAAATAAATAAATAAATAAAGTTAAATAAAATAATTAAATAACAAAACAAGCAAAATGGATACCTAAATGTACTAACACCTTTTATGGTATGTTTACTTGACATAGTATTTGTCAAGGGGCTTAGACCTCATGACATGTGTGCACATGTATGTAACTTTAGTACTTCAAACAAAAAGCACTTTTACATCCTTGAAGAATATTTATTACACACTGAAGAGGACCAATTGTGGAATCCATAGCCTGTTCTCATGTCTTCGTTTGGCTACTTCTAGGAGCTGGAGGGATTTTAGGTAGCTTGCAAACCTTAGAAATCAGGTATCTTCTTCCAGCCCCCTATGGGATGAGGGTGAGGGGACTGTCTGAGGTTATACTTGAGAAAACAGACTTTTCAATTCTGAGGTATTCTTGCTCAAGTCTCATTTGGACCTTACTGAATAGAAATCTATAATACAACTTACTATGAAAAACCAATAGTCAAAGTGTGCAGGTTTGAAGCATGGGGCTGAGATTGGGCCAGCAGGTGGAGTGGAGGCAAAGGCACTGGATCTCACATGGCCAGCCTCATGGTTCGAGTGAATCATGAACCACGCTTGGCGACCACACTGGGCACATGTGTGCAGGTGCCCAAAATCCTGACAGGAGAGGAGAGGAGAAGGAATTGTGCCATGGCTATCCTCCAAGAAAGTGATTTCTCACTTTCCTTTTCTCTCTTCCTCTTTTTGTCTCTCTCTGGCAAGTGCACATATCCCACAGGGGTGGGGGTGGAAAAAGTTCATAAAGATTTACAGTTCTGTTTGTAGAGATTTAAATGGCATTATTTTCTTTAGCATATGCTCAGTCTCAAAAAAACAAGAAAGAAGTTTAATACCCATCCCAATGTCCATAAACAAAATCTTTACTGTCTAACTTAAAAGCAAGTCAACTTGCGGTAAATCAAAGAACTCTTAACTCTTCCCCTATAATGTGTGCCCTACAATCAATTCTAGCAGAGCTGCTGAGCTAGTTAAGAAGGACGATGGTATGTTTGATTCAAGAAATTCCATCTTAGGAATTAGCCACATCAGACGAATAGCAATTCACTGTTGTTTGTGTTGGTCAACTCCATTCCTGTACCTCTGTTATTCCCAAACACAGCCTCCATCACATCCTAGATTTGCTAATGACCTTACCTTCATCAGTCTTCCTCTGTCTTGCCACCTCTAGTTTATCTAAGTCTATGTTTACCCTTTTCTCTGCCTTTCTCATCTCAGAAAGAAGTCATCCTATCCAAGTTTAATTCCTCCCCTCTGCATTAAGTCCTGAACTCACACACTTGCTCTCATACACCCTCCTGACATCTGAGCTTCTTAATGTATGCTTGGGATACTCACTTCTAACTTCCTCATCATGGTATGACCCACAGTGCAAAATGCTTCTGCCCTTGGCCTCTTAATTGACTGCAGGGATAAAGGGAACCAGATGGCTTCTAGATGTGTCAACTCAATGGACAGTCCTTAATCCTTACCTCTCTTGATCATTCTGCCAAGTAAGGAATCTGAAGAAATCAACCACTCCATCCTCAAAACTCCCTACTTCTTGGCTAGGTGTGCTGAGACTCCAGTTCTGGGATCACCTGCTTCCTATACCATTGTTCTTTCATGCCTTCTTCCAAGGTTCCACTTCTTTTACCTTTCTAAAGTTTTGCTATTCCAAAGGGTTCTGTAAAATACTACCCCTTCCCTGATACTTTCCTCACTCCAACCACTCTCCACTTGAACCTCATGGTTTGCACCACCTTCAACTTTTCTCTCCCAATGTAAATCTAGCCTTTGCCCCGATCCTGAGCATTTGGGTGAGAAGACATACCAGTCCACTATCTTCCCACAGAAGGCCACAGACCCTCCTAAGGAGGCTGATGGCATGGGTCTTTTTGCAACTACTCAGATAGCCAAAACATTCATTTATTTCCTAAATATTTCTCAGGGTCTTTGGTACCATTGAGGCTATTGAATTCAGTGTCTCTTCTTTTCCATGGGATTCAAGTTTATTGTATATATGGTGTCCATTCCTAGCCCTGCCAGCCTTATCTGTCTTTCCTTGAGCTCTGGGGCATATGATATTTTTTCGTTTTATACTCTTAGATAACATACTCTTTCATTATACTTTTTTTTTAAGAGAGAAATTTTTGCTATAGGGCATGTGTGCTTGCCAGAGAAAGAGAGAGAGACAGAGAGACAGAAAGCGAGAAATCATCCCCCATGGGGGATGGCCATGCCGCAATCCCTTCTCCTACATTCTCCTCTCGGAATCTTGGGCACACATGCACTCGTGCCTGGCTTGAGTTTAAGACACTTGGTCTGAGACTTGAACCGTGACTGACTACATGGGAGTCCAGTATGCCATCTACTGCTCCCTCACTTACACTTTTGCACAATGGTCCCTACATGTGGATGTCCTTTTCACTCTGTTCTTCTTCTTACCAGGAGCAACAATATTCCTCTAATTCCATCACCTCCACCTGAAAAATCTTCCAAGATTATCAGACAAGTGAATCCTCCCTTGCTGTGTGCAGTTCACATGTTTTCACTGTTACTTACACTCATCCTACCATATTGTAATGGCTGATTTATCTGTATATCCCTTTTCATAATGTATAAGCATTCCAAAAAAAGTGTGATGTATTTCTCACTTTTGAAATCTCACATATTAGGGGGAACTACCAAGAGTTCATGAAAAATAAATATTATGAGAAATCTGTGCATGGAGTTCAGAACTTTTTGCAACAAAAATAAACTCCAAGTGGTGAATTTATGTCATGTATATTTTACCACAATAAAATCAAAATTGACAAAAATACACTTGTATTTTAATTTCATTGTTTCTTGAACTTTTCAAAACCCTCTCGTGAATAAGCTCAGGCTGGTGTCAAATGGCAGTCAAATAATGCCGCTTTTATATTTCCAGTCTGTAGTTGTTTTGCTTAACCTATGATGTCATTATCGGCTTATTCCTGTTCTACAGCAACAGGACAGATCAGTGGCAAAACAGGGATAGGAATCCTTTCTTCTATTGCACCACGCCCACTTATTCCACGAGGTGCCTAAATTCTGATTTTTAAGCATACACCGTTACTTGCCAGTCATAATTTATCTCAGGCAAAGCACTGCGAATAATCAGGAGTGGTAGTGGGTCACTCATGCAGGTGAACTGTGCTCATGTGCTATGACTTCAGTGTTACGTCCTAGAAAACCCTACATATACGTCGAAGTTAACTTCAGATTATTCCCAGTGGCCCTAAGTACTTGAGAAATAACCACGTGCCAGGAATAGATGAGAAGGTGGCACATGCTCATAGCCAGGCATGAGCTGGCACACGTGGAAGCAGAGGTTTATGTTTCCTTCAGTGTACAAGTGACAGCTCCTCTACGGCAGTGCTGAGCCACTTGAGTTCTCTGTTTCCAAAGGTAGTTCCCACTGCCCGGTGGCATCAATGTATATGTCAACTGAGTCTTCAGTATTGAGTCTTTAATTCTATGTCTTTTTTTTTCTTTTTTTTTTTTTTTGTGACAGAAAGCGAGAAATCATCCCCCATGGGGGATGGCCATGCCGCAATCCCTTCTCCTACATTCTCCTCTCGGAATCTTGGGCACACATGCACTCGTGCCTGGCTTGAGTTTAAGACACTTGGTCTGAGACTTGAACCGTGACTGACTACATGGGAGTCCAGTATGCCATCTACTGCTCCCTCACTTACACTTTTGCACAATGGTCCCTACATGTGGATGTCCTTTTCACTCTGTTCTTCTTCTTACCAGGAGCAACAATATTCCTCTAATTCCATCACCTCCACCTGAAAAATCTTCCAAGATTATCAGACAAGTGAATCCTCCCTTGCTGTGTGCAGTTCACATGTTTTCACTGTTACTTACACTCATCCTACCATATTGTAATGGCTGATTTATCTGTATATCCCTTTTCATAATGTATAAGCATTCCAAAAAAAGTGTGATGTATTTCTCACTTTTGAAATCTCACATATTAGGGGGAACTACCAAGAGTTCATGAAAAATAAATATTATGAGAAATCTGTGCATGGAGTTCAGAACTTTTTGCAACAAAAATAAACTCCAAGTGGTGAATTTATGTCATGTATATTTTACCACAATAAAATCAAAATTGACAAAAATACACTTGTATTTTAATTTCATTGTTTCTTGAACTTTTCAAAACCCTCTCGTGAATAAGCTCAGGCTGGTGTCAAATGGCAGTCAAATAATGCCGCTTTTATATTTCCAGTCTGTAGTTGTTTTGCTTAACCTATGATGTCATTATCGGCTTATTCCTGTTCTACAGCAACAGGACAGATCAGTGGCAAAACAGGGATAGGAATCCTTTCTTCTATTGCACCACGCCCACTTATTCCACGAGGTGCCTAAATTCTGATTTTTAAGCATACACCGTTACTTGCCAGTCATAATTTATCTCAGGCAAAGCACTGCGAATAATCAGGAGTGGTAGTGGGTCACTCATGCAGGTGAACTGTGCTCATGTGCTATGACTTCAGTGTTACGTCCTAGAAAACCCTACATATACGTCGAAGTTAACTTCAGATTATTCCCAGTGGCCCTAAGTACTTGAGAAATAACCACGTGCCAGGAATAGATGAGAAGGTGGCACATGCTCATAGCCAGGCATGAGCTGGCACACGTGGAAGCAGAGGTTTATGTTTCCTTCAGTGTACAAGTGACAGCTCCTCTACGGCAGTGCTGAGCCACTTGAGTTCTCTGTTTCCAAAGGTAGTTCCCACTGCCCGGTGGCATCAATGTATATGTCAACTGAGTCTTCAGTATTGAGTCTTTAATTCTATGTCTTTTTTTTTCTTTTTTTTTTTTTTTGTTATTTCTTCTCAAGAAAGAAAAAAAAAATTAGAGTTGTTACAAATCCTTCCAGAATTGTTGCAAAGCAGTGTTTTTTGCATGCTAGGTCCTATTCTGGTGGTTCCCATTTTCTACATGCAGCCTCATCCTTCACTGTGCCTTGGTCCCAGCAAAGGGAGGCAGTTCCATTATTGGTATAGGCTGCATTTCTTAATGCTGAAAGGGAAATCTTTGCTCACGGCTATGTTACCGATTCTTTGCCTAGAGAAAAAAATCAGTATG
>NW_006159671.1:2882286-2887362 GCF_000334495.1 Tupaia belangeri chinensis | reverse complement strand
TCAGCAGGCTGCATGGTGGTGAAAGCACTGGACTCCCACATGACTGACCAGGGTTTGTCTCAGACCTGGCAGCTTGTTTTCTCACTTTCCCTCTCTTTCTCTCTGGTCAGATTTTAAAATAATAATTAATTAATCAATTAATTCAATCTAAAAATACAGAATCAGTATGCCTCGACATTGTGTCGTGTTCTTTTTATGTTAAGTAACCACTCTCAGGAATGGAAAGAAACCTTTTTATTTGTATCAAGGGCATTTTGTTTTATGACTTTGCCCCATGATGGTGTTTAATTAATGTGTGATTTTCCCAAGAAGCTGCTTCATATGTGACAGTAAAAGGGAAGATTTTCCTTAGATGACGTGGAATGATAGCAGAGTATAGCACCTACTATCTGCCAGGTGATCTATAAATACGTCTTGTTAAAATGAAGAACACAAAAAGAAACACTCAGGTCACTAACAACATGCTCACTCCACAGTTGGACAAACAGACGGAGAGTGGTCACAGAGATGGTTCACCAGAGCCAGCTGAGAAGCCACTTGTCCTATTCCCGATCTAGTGCTTGGCTCTACAACCAAAGAGCTGGGCTATCACAAAAGCCATGGTTGCTATTTCAAAAGCCGTGGTTGTAAAAATGAGCCCAATATTTAAAGGTGGGTGAATCACTTAATCCATTCACCCAGCTGTAATGGGTAACAGGTCTGACAGGTCCTTAGCATTGTTTTACTGAGTCGAATGCACATTTTGCTAAACTTTATCATCTTATCTGGCACCATTTTATCTTCCTAACATCCTAACATCATAAGATAACCAACTTTCCCATAACCAACCAAATTCTATAGCTCGCCTGTATACTTAATCCCAAGGAAGAGGGGGGGCTTGAAAGGAGATAAGTTAATTATCTTGGGTTAACTTAGAACATAATGAAATTCCACAAGCTGTAGATGGTCAGTCTAGTCTTGGAGAGGTCACTGCAATACCGAGAGGTCCAGGGCTCTGGCTCTCATGATACGTGACAGCAAGGTCTCAGAAAAGAGATCTGTTTTTCCTCTCTACTCATGTAGCCTGGAGAAGCAGGCCAGAATCAAAATATGTGTAGGGATTAAGAATTGAAAGCAAGAAAAATCATGTCATTATCTTCCTGGGGGACATTAACTAGTGTTTAGAAATAGACATACACCAAGTCATTTTTCATTGACAAGACCACAGAAAATCATAGGCTTTTTCTGAATTTAAAAAGTAGTCACATAAGAGGCTGGAAAAAATATTATGGGATTTATTTACCAATAAACGTGCTTGTGTTTTACACCAACTGCTGGTCCCAATGTTGCTTGTGTTCTAATGTGACCAAGCTGTGGACAGCTTAGCTATCAAAGTTAATTTAGCTATATTCACAAAAATAAGCAAAACTACCACCAGCAAAAATAAATGCTACCTAACAGAAAATGCCTTTCGATAAGCAGAATTAAAGGGAAGCTATTCATGTTCATACCGGATAGCTTTATTTCATGAATCCCCCAATGTCCAGGTCTAGTCAAACCCATCATTCCAAGCGTCCTCACCCTCTCAGGATAACACTGACACATCTGCTTCACCCTGACTCTAATCTCATGTTGGTGGCCCTGAAAACTGAAGGCAGCGTCGATGTCTGTCAAGTGTTCTGAACACCGATGCCATTTTCTCCTGAGGACCTGAAAGCTCTCCAGCCAGGAGCCCTGTCTGTTCTCACATTTCACTAATCCACTCTTGACTCCAGTGCTCCAGTGATCCTTCTGAAAGGAAAACCTGGTCATGTCTTCTTCAAAAACCTGTGAGTGGCTCGCTATGGTCTGTTGTGTTTCTCGGGGGTTCTTAGCTCCAGCCTGCCTAAGGACTATGCCTTACTCTCATTAGCACAGCCGACTAGCAGTGTGGTAAAGACCCGGGCAAAACAGTGGTGAGGGCAGGGGTGGAGGAGGAGAATCAGCATCCCCAGGATGGGCAGAAATGTCCAGAATGTAGGCAATTTTCCAGCAATTCTGGACCTTCTCCCTTACCTCCATCTGCTTTCTCCTCAATCAGAACAACTAACTGGAGATACAAAGCACTCTAGCCCAGCCACTACCTCCCCTTCGCACCTTCTTTCTCACTGTCGGTTACACCATGACCCTATAGGGCAGGCCCTGCACACCATGCAGCTGCACTCTGGTTCTGCTCATCTACACCCAACCCCCTCTGCAGGTTAGCTACCCCCCAGTTTCAGGATCTCCTTAGAACCCCAGAAAGCCTCACATCTTTCCACAGGCAGAGAATCGTTCCACATTCACCAGGTGATTAAAACGAATCCCATCCTTTGATCATTCCACAAATATCTGCCGAGCGCCAGGCAAGGTTGGTCCTTGCTAAATCTCATCATGGCATACCTAGAGAGCCTAGCCCAGTGTCAGGCAAACAATGCTTATGAAGTGAGTAAGTGCTTATGAAATGAACAAGTGAGCAAAGTTAACACTTACTAACGTCCCATCTGAGCATCGCTGCCTCTACGAAATCTATCTGCATTATTTATTCATGAGAGATGGGAAACAGATGAAAGGATTTGTGTGCCTTTTTGGAAGGGAGTCTGAACAAAGCCTGATCCGAATGCTGATCGACCTCTGCTTAGAGAACGCCTCTGAGGGAAACACAGACTTCGGCTCAGAAAATGAAGCGACAATGGTATCAAATAAGGACGAAAGAGACTGTATAGAGAAGCAAGAGAAAAATGGACAGATGAAGGAGAAAACAGAGAAATTGGAAAGACAAAGACAAGGGGAAAAATATACCAAGACCGAATCCAGAGTTCATTAAGTACATGATTCTCTTCATGTTCTTCTTTTCCATACCCGCATTACACCTGGAATACATTTAAAACAAGAAACCCAACAAGACATGACTCCCAGAAGTGATAAACGGCTTCATAACACTTTCACCCCCCTTCTTCTTTTCATGCGTAAGAACAACGGGTCACTCAGCACACCTCTGGGTCTCGTGAAGACCCTCCTCACTTAGACCCACAGGCTCATGTTCCTGCCAGTCTGTTAACAAGGGCTTCACACTGAAGCCATCCTTTTAAGTCCTTTTAAGAGGCAATTGTATCCCACCCTGACTGTCTGGAGGAGACAGCCGCCTAAATCTAAGCCCTTCAGCCTCTTGGGATGTCATATGCTTCTTGACACCTCCTTGTCGACCCCATTCGCTGTGTGTTTTTACAAGCCATCGTAACTGGAATAAAAATATTGCTTTTAGAATGCAGTCATCTGCTCTCTGGAGGGGGGCGTTAAGTTAATTTAGAAGACAGCAGACTCTGTCATCATCTAATGTCACTCTGAAATAGCATATGCTCCCAACTGGGCCACTGGGAATTCCTCTCTTTCCGCCTAAGGTACCCCGCCACATGGAGGAGTTAGACAGCAGGTGTTCAAGGACGGTCTGCCACGCTGAAAACTTGACTCCAGTCTGTTCAAGATGAATGATAAGGTCCCCAGTTATCAGAGCACACCCAGCCACTGCAACTACATGGAACATCTGAGTTTGTTCCTGCCAAGGTTTGGGAATTCATTCTAACCTCTGTGTGGAATTATAAATGGTTAGTCACAGCCCAAATAAACCAGCGTCTGGAATTCATACTTTATTTACAAGTATTTTTCATATTTATCTCATTTTAACTTCCTATCAGGCCTTTAGTTTATTATCCTTTTTCTTAGATAAAACTTCAGAGAGAAGGACTGGCAGGTGGCATGGTGTTTAAGATGCCAGACTCCCACATGGTGGACTATAGTTCAAGTCCCAGACCTGGTAGCTTGCTTTCTCACTCTCTCTCTCTCTCCCTCTCGTCAAAATAAAGAAATAATGACGAATAAAATAAATAAGTAATTCTTGGGACCAGTGGTTAGCGTAATGGCTATGTCACTGGAGTCCCACATAGTCAACTGCGGTTCGCATCTTGGACCCAGTGGCTTGAAACTCACGCTGGGCATGTGTGTGTGCATGCCCAAGATCCCAAGAAGAGAATGGAGGAGAAGCGATTGCGGTGTGGCCATCCCCCCTGGGGGGTGATTTCTTGCTTGCTGTCTCTCTGTCTCTGTCTGTCTGGCGAGTGCATGTGCCCTATAGTGAAAACCTCTCCAAAAATAAATAAATTAATTAAATTAAATAAGTAATTCTTAAAAAAGAAATAAGTACTGCAGAGAGATGGACATGAGTCACGAGGGCAGAAACTACCACCTGTCTCGCCTTTATCAGATGGCCTATTTATGACTACTTGCTCCATGGCCCTAAGAAATCGGTTTACGCTCTCTGTGTCTCAGTTTCTCAGTTGCAAAATGATGACGAGAATCTAATAATTCCTTTCTCCAATAGTTGAGGAGACAAAGCTCTCTATCCGTGTTAAGCAGGGAGCAACAGTGCCTGGAGTGGGGAAGATACTCAATGACCGCCATTATTCCTCATAATCATAGTATGATTGTTATGGTGTTGCCTCTGGTCTTGATGGTGATGGTGACAGGGTCCTTACAGATTTTATTACATTTAATCCTTTGAACAAATTCTAAGTGGCTTAGCATAACTGTCCACATTTACATTAAAGAGTGGCTCCAAGAGAGTAATTTTCTCGAGGTCACCCAACTAGGAAGAAACAAAGATGAGATTCGAACTGGAGTCTCTCCTCATTCAGATAATGCTCATTATCATTCAGCTATGCGCCCTAGCTTTGCAAAAGGTTTACCAGGATCTGCATTCTATCTCGAGTCTCCATGGGTAACATTTTCTTTATGTATACAAGTCCCTATTTTACGATGTTCCCATTGATGATCATGTTGTCCAACTCCGAATGTACCCCCAAACTCTGAACCTAGAAAATGTATAGGACATGCTTGCGAGGAGTCACCTGAATTTGAACCTAACTGTTGAACCTAAACAGACATGTGCAAAGTTAGATGCATCCAGAATACTTAGTCCTGGGACCCACACTGTAAAAGATAACCAGATGAAGATTCTGACAGCTTGCAAATGACTTCTTATATCATTTTATTTTGTTTTCAAGACTACCTAGTGGTTCAGCA
>NW_006159671.1:2822967-2882271 GCF_000334495.1 Tupaia belangeri chinensis | reverse complement strand
CAGGCTAGGATCACTGTTATCATTATTTGGATGGGGAAATAGAGCCTCAGAGTGGTCAAGTGGATAGTTCAATGACACACAGCACTCTAGTCTTCTAATGTCTGGTCGCGCAATAAACAGCTCTCAGTAATAAGTCATACATTAAGGATAATGAAAGCTCTAAAACTTCATGCGAAGGGTAAAACAGTGCAGTGTCCTAAACAGTGAGAATGAATCCTCCAGCATACACAGGGCTTTGAGTTAGACATATTCTGGCTTTGGGAGCCAGGTAGATAAAAACTTCGTGGCCAGCCCTTGTTTTCCTCTGGGAGTAGAAGTTAACTTCAGAAGCTCATCACAGAGACAGAGACTCTCAGTCGCTGAGAACAAACGTAAGATGAGCAGCTAGCAGATGACAGGTAACTGCGGCCCTGGGAAGGGCTCCATTTGCATCTGTTTGGAAATATGTGTCAGGGCACTTAGTGCCAACTGCCTGTCAATTCTTACCTCCCTGTTAAGTAAGGTCTCCATTTTCCCAGTGCTGCACCAAATGAGATTAAGAAGGCTTCCCTGCAGCCTAATTACCAGCGAATGGCACCATTTCAGACAGGAAAAACAAAGTCGGAATGAGTATTTTATAGAACAGTCAGCATAGTGAAAGCAACGAGGTGGAAAACATCCGTGCCAGAAAGAGAAGGGTTGTCTGGAAGCAGGATCTGAATCTGCTTTATGCTGGAGTGAAAGCAGAACTCCCCCATTCCTGAGATGCAACAAAGATTTGGGAGGGGAAGGTGGGCTTCAAGGGGCAAAGGAAACCACTCCTTCCACTAAACTGACTCAGTCTGAATGCCATTATCTCTTCTAATCGCTGATACCAAAGTCCAGCAAACAGACGAGAATAAGCTCCCCGGAGAGTCAAAGTGTACCATTTCTGAATGGTCATGCACAGAAATGGTTTCCAAACTGGTATCCTCCTGGGTCCTGGAAGGTATCAGTGAAGTCTATAATCCAGAGATTCTGGAAACTCTTACTTCGTCACTGATTTTACTGTGCTTTTAGTTTATTGATAGGTCCATTAAAATGGAAAGTTAAGTATTACTAAATACATTCTGCTTTTTATAGAACAGCTGAAAACTCGAGTCTTCTTTCAAAGTGCCACTCAAATAATAATAATAAATGTTATAAAGCCATAGGACAAAGGGATATTAGAGGCTAACATAGCAGACAAAAGCAATAGAATTTTTTTAAAAAAAGAATTACTTATTTACTTTTATTATTACTATTATTATTTAAATTTGCTGTAGGGAACGTGTGCTCACCAGAGAGAGACAGAGAGAAAGAGAGAGAGAAAGAAAGCTGCCAGGTCTGGGACTCGAATCATGGTTGGCTATGTAGAAGTCCAGCACCTTAATCACTATGCCACCTGTCGCTGGCACTGAGTAATAGAATTTTTAGAAGACAGAAAACAAACGAATTGTCACTGCCCACAGGTAAGAGAACTAGAGCTAAAAGCCTGCAGTCACAGCCTTCATAGGAAGCAAGCCAACTCAGGCTTTGAAACGACAGAAAGTGCAGTTTGAGAGTCACCGGGTACTTCTATCGGCGAGACGTGAGGCTGGCACAGAGGGCGAAGACTCAGTTCAAGGACAGTCAGCTCCCGTCCGCTATGCCCCTCCCCTCCTGGTTTTCTGCGCAGGGACTGTCCTTTTCCAGTGGGTGACTATATCCTCACAGCAGGGGACAGAAGCTTCCTCCCCACAGAACTGAGTCAGAGACATTCCGGGGTGGGATGGAGAGACTGAGAGATATATGAAAAAGCAAAATGCATAACATGCTCATTGGAGAATCCAGATGGTGGTTTTATGGGTACTAACTTCTCGGTATGTTTAAAAGTTTTTGCAGTAAAATGTGAAAGGAAGAATACTTCCAGAACCCAATGTGTTCTCACCACTTCTGCTGCTGTCTCCTCGGCCCAAGGACCCCTCGCTTTAACTGGATTACTTTGATAGCTTGCTAAGTGTCTTCCGACTCAGTCTCTGCCCCTCAATGGAGCAAAGGAGGGTCTCCTTAAAACACATCATCTCCAGCTGACCCCGTAGCCTAGGTAACAAGAACTGGATCCCACATGGTTGACATCATTCATAATCCCGGCCCCAGCACCTTGAAAACATGCCAGGCACATGCGTGTGCATGTAGGCCCGAAATCCCAATAGAGTGGAGAGAGAGAGGATAAGAAACTGCAGAGTGACCATGCCCCCCTGGGGGCACTCTCTCCCTTTCTCTCTAGCAAGCACACGTGCCCTCTGACAAATTAAAAAAAAAAATAAAAGTTAAAAAACAAGTTATGTCATGCTCTTTGTTCAAAACCCTGTACACCCACCCACCATTTCTCTGGGACAGTGAACCACAGATCTCCCCCGAGAGCTTAACATTCCTACGGGACCCACATCTCATGACTGCTCCCCTCCCATGCCTGTGACAGCCATGTTGGTCTCCCGTTTCTCTGACACTGAGGCCCATTCCTGGTGCTGCACTTGGGGCTCCTTCCTTCTAGAATCATCTCCCAGATACCTAATGTCCTCCCTCTTCATGCTCTGCCCCATAGCTCATCTGCTTAATGAGGTTGGCCCAAGCATTCTTTTGAAATGGCAATGGCTCCCGCTGGCACTCCGACTCGCAGTCCCCTGCCCTGCTGCTCCTTCCCGACCCCGGATGGCACTTCTCCTCCTCTAACAAGCTATTGGGTCGTTGGGAAAGTCATGGTCCATTTTTTGCATAGGAAAACATGGAAAAACACATCGTGACTTTTCTGACAACCCAATATTTATTTCTCTGCTAGAGGATTCTGTTCTTTATGCACTCTTGTTTAACTAAGATTGCCAAATTTAACACATAAAAATGCAAGGCCCACAACTGCATCTGAATTGAAGAAGAACAATGAATACCTTCTTAGTATAATATCTCCCCTCCAGTGTCTGGAATAAGCTCAAACTAGAAAGTGTTGTTGTTTATGTGAAATTCTAATATGAATGAAGAATGTGTATTTTATCTGGCAACCCACCACACACACACACACATGTACACACACATGGGTACACACATGTACACAGGTACACGTGTAATCCTCGGGAGAGTCAGGCATCATCTACTTTGGTCCCTGATAGATCCTCAGTTCCGACAACATGGCTTTGACGTTGGAGAGATATATGTTGGAAGAATAAATGTTTAACCATTTCCTCAGGAGGAGCTTGAATAAAAAAGGAGTGATCAGGCCAGCAGGTGGTATGGAGGTCAAAGCAGCTCAATCCCACATGGCTGATTCTGAGGTCTGAGTCCTGGACCTGGTGGCTTGAAAACCACACTGGGCACATGTACTGGTCAAAGATCCCAAGAGAAGAATGGAGGAGAAGGGATCGTAGCATGGGCATCCATCTCCCTGAGGGGGAAGGGGAGTGATTTCTCACTTTTCCTCTCTCTGTGTCTCTCTCCAGGTGAATGCATCAGCCCTCTCTCCAGGTGAATGCATCAGCCCTATAGCAAATAGAAAGAAAGAGAGAAAGAGAGAAAGAAGAAGGGGAGAGAGAGAGAGAGAGAGAGGAAGAAAGGAAAGAAGGAAGGGAGGGAGGAAGGAAGGAAGGAGGGAGGGAGGAAGGAAGGAAGGAAGGAAGGAAGGAAGGAAGGAAGGAAGGAAGGAAGGAAGGAAGAAAGAGAAAGAAAGAAAAAGAAAGAAAGAATGAAGAGGAGAAAGAAAAGAAGAAAGAAAGAAAAAGATTCATAGACAACTGTTATCCAGGAAACAGGGGATCCAACAGAAGAGCACTAAGGACACCTCAGGTTAACAGTGTAAGACAGACCCGAGGAGGGGTAGACAGGTAGAAGAGTTAAATGAAACTGATACATCAGCTGGTGTGTGTATTGTGATGAGTTTTACCATTATGCAAGGGGGTCTGTTAAGGCTTTCTTAAGCGCTTAAGGTAACACAATGAAACACTTTGACAGTAAGGAAAATAGGAATAGTTACAAAAAAGGAAAAGTTACCACAGTATGCTACAATATTTCCATGATCATTATAAAGTAAATATTAAAGAGCAATTGACCCCTACTGTGGCATGACTAATGACACCGAAAGCAAAGGAGACAGAACACATACCCGTGGGTGGAAAAGACACCTCAAAGGTTAAATCATCCTCTTTCTACTCTTGCTCCACTGGGTTTGTAAGTATACCATGGAAAATGTATAAAATGTAACAACTAAGACAGGGCAATGAAGTTACACAATTTAGAAACTTGGAGATAATTACAAGAAGCCGCAGACAAAGCAGGCGATAATAGCTGCCTCTGGGGAAAACGCAGGAGAAAGAAAGTATGAAGGGGTGAAAAGGGATGAACACGTTCTCTTTGTGACCCTGTCTTACAGCACCATTTAACTAGCCATATACACAGATTTCCTTGAAAAATATACATTCAAATACCTGGCTCTTACTTAAAAAAACAGAAGCAAATGGGGAAAACAGAATTTTCAAAATGTCCAAAATAAGAAAAAATAATTAAATTGTAAGAAGATGCATGTGCTTCTGAGAGAGAGAGAGAGGGAGGGAGAGGGAGAGAGAGGGAGAGGGAGAGAGAGGGGGAGAGAAGAGAGGGGAGAAGGAGAAAGCTCCCTCTGATGGATGTGGTCACCCAGCAATATCATCCTCATTTTCTCATCCTGTTGGAATTTGGGGCATGCACACACATGCACCAAGCATGTTTTTTAAGCTGCTAGGCCAGGGATTCAAACTGTGATTAGCTATGCTAGATCTGGCTCCTTTAACTACCAGGCCAGAAAGCTGATCCAGGGAATTTTTTTTTTTTTAAACCAAGAAAATGATATATTACTATGAAAGCTTTTTGTAGACGAGCTTGCAGTCTTTCATATAATTTGCTATAGAGCAATCTAATTTTACCTGAAATCCCTATAAAATGAATGATACTTAACATAATTCAGAAATAGCAAATAATGGAACAGTTTTCAAACCTTAGGCACAATCTAGCTATCTATCTATTCTCTAGCATTTTAATAGTACTTTATGTTATAAAATCCTTTCTTGCCATTTAATTTTATTCTGTTTCTTTTCAAATTATTGTCCTATTATAGATTATTTGTTTTTCTCCCATCACCAAACAAAGTTATCATAATATCCTTAGATAAGACCATGACATTAATTTAGAAACTCAAAGCTTTGTTATTTGTATTATTTCCTATTTGTTTTAGTATCTTTTCTATGTTTCTGACCCTGGAATGCTTACAAACTTCAATATTTCTCTTCCAGAAACTTCTTTCCAAGATCACAACTTCTTGTTGCTGCTTTCTTTTCTATTATTTCTCCAAACTTTTCATTGCCTGATCACTGTATTTCCTATCATCCTAATTAGCTCCAACACCTTCCTTGAGACACAGAGACAAAGTGTTCTTCTTTCATTCTATTTTTAAATCATTCTCAGTCCCAACTATACTAAGGGAAAAATTCTTTTAAAACCTTTATGACCAGATCAATTTCATGATATTGAAACAGTTCATGAGCAAATGAACTATTTGTAAAGGTGAATCTCACTTGTATATGTATGGTCTTTTAAACATTCTTTGTTTTTATCTTCTATACACTTATAATCTGTGTGGCATCCTTTAGACAGTTGGACCTCTTCTGCATTAAAAGTCATCTTTTTACTGACTGTCTAATCCCACCGTTCATTTTCCATAATGAGTAGGCGAAACTTGGAGATCACTTCCAAATTGTTCACCCTCAAAGACGAAGTCCAGAAGAAGGAAACAATTCACGACTGGGCCTCTGCCCTTGCTGTAGGGCTGGTCACACGCTGAGTTATGAAAGAGCTTATTGTTCCACACAGCCACCCCGAGGTCCCCGAAGGAAGCAGGACACAAACGGTGTTTATAACTAATAACTAATGCCCAAGGCGAGGCCTCGCCAGGAAAGGCTGCTAAGCTCACTCTGTTTTCAGACATCAATTCCCAAAGCTCCCATGTTGCCTTTGCTCTTCAGTTTACATTCACCACCAAAAGTTCTAGAAACTCATCCTTGCAAAGTTTATACTGTAATGTTTTTTACCAGTTCATCTTCTCTTTTTTATATTGCCACAATTATATTTTCATAGTCTCTTACATAGTTTTGTTCATGATTTGCTAAAGTCTTTCCTGTGTGTGGTGGGTATGTGAGAGTGTAAGTACAGGGGCATTATATACACGTGTGTTTGGAGATACCACTTATGTAAATGTATCCCATCTGCTATAAATATGTATACATCACTGCCACGTCTTTTTCTCTTCAACCATTGTATGGTAGAAGGATGTCGTATGCCTAATCAGGTCCTGGGTGGCTCACTGGGACAACTCACTCTTTGTTGACTCAGTCCACCTCTCTCCAGTGATGTCTATTTTCTTAAGACAAACTCCACTGTAGGAATTCTCATTGTTGGGGTTTCTTGGCCACTTCGTTTTCTCTCCCCAGCAATCCACTGCAGGAGCTGACACTTTTCTGTGTGTAGGGATGTCTTCTCACATCCCAGGGACTTCCCTGCATAGCTGTCTCTCTCCCTGCCTATGAGAAACCATGGATTTTCTGACAAACACCTTCGCCTGTCCTTTTTATCCCAAGCTACACTATGGGACTGAAGGAGCACCCATGTTCACGGCTCATTGACAAGTCTGGTTTTATTTGCTGGCTCTTGATTTCTAGTTTGGCTAAACCTTCAGAATGCATTTGTTTACATCAGGGCCTCACATACCGCTCCATCCTGACTTATTCATCAAAGGGCCATTGCTGTTGGCAGCATGAAGCCATGTCTCCCTATTGTTCAGGTCCAGGACACAAAGCTGGCTGTGGAGAACTCACGGCCACTGTGTTCCTCCCATCCTTTTGTCTTACACGTCCTCTTTTCTTTGTTCTTCCATCTTGCCTGGCTGCTCAAAGCTCCTTCCTGCCACTTTCTGACTCAGTCCCCGAGAATCTAGCAGCTCACATAGGAAAATTTCATAATTAATGTCTAAATCACATTACTGCCTCCATGTTCTATTAATACGCCTGTCCTCTCACTTCAGTGTAGAATATGGTTACTGCCATTTTAAAAAATTAGGAATGGATATTTCATCTTTGGCCTATTTGTTTCTCAAAAGTACTCGTCAAAAGTATGACTGTTAGGGCTTGGCGATCTCAGCACTGAGATCTGTGTGCCTGGGTGTGCTGTCCGCCTGCTTCAACCTGGCAGTGGTCTTTGTCTTTGAAGTAAGACATCAGCACCTTCAAAGCTTCCCTCTATCTTCCTGGTTATTTTTATTAATTTTTAAGAAAATTCTCCTTTATATCTTTTCTAGTGCTTTACACCATTTCACAAGAAATTCCAGTATCCCCTCTTCCTCCTCTGTCTCTCTGGTTCTCAAAACGGTCTTCAGTAGAGATTTAATTTTGCCTGATCTTCCTTTCTTCCACTTTATCTCAATCTCTGATAGCTCTTGTTTCTGACAGAATTTTTTTTTAACCTTTGTTGGGGTTTGTTATCTCTGCTCCCCATGTTATTTTTATTCCTTCTTGGATGTCTATTTTTATATCACTTTATTTCCAATGTGTTGATACTCTGAAGCAACATCAGTTTCTCTCTCTACATGCACCATATTTTAAAGTTCTCTCTCTCTTTTTTTTTTTGGAGAGGTTTTTCGCTATAGGGTGCATGTGCTTGCCAGACAGACAGAGACATAGAGACAGAAAGCGAGAAATCACCCCCCCCCAGGGGGGATGGTCATGCTGCAATCCCTTCTCCATTCTCCTCTCGGGATCTTGGGCATGCACGCACATGCGCCCGGCGAGAGTTTTAAGTCACTGGGTCTGGGATGCGAACCGCGGTCGATACATGGGAGTCAGGCGACATAGCCATTACGCTAACTGCTAGTTCCCAAAGTTCTCTTTCTTATAATAGAATGTTAACCATCTTCCATGAACCTTTTTTGGACCTGTTCTGATAAAGGTTTGCAAAAGATGGTATGCACGCATACCTTCAGCCTTGGTCTTTGAGAAACAAAGAGCTTTGCAAAAGTTTCCTGGGGTAAATTATCTGAGTCCCAAATAAAAGTAGGATTTTGCTACAGAAAGAAATAGTAGAAGGCATCCCAAGGGGAGGGAAAAACAGGTGCATATGGACAAAAATGTAAGGTGGCATGATCTGTGTCTTTCATGAGTCGTTTGCCAGGAACACAGCTAAAATGTGAGAGGGTTGGGGACAGACTGGTAGAACACAGGGCTGGTGAGGTACATGGTGACCCGGGGTAAGAAGAACTTGAAAGCTTTCCTCTGCACAGGGCGTAGAGAAGGTTATTAACGGGTTTAAGCAAGGAGTTGTCACGACCAGATTTAAAGTACATAGACTCTTAGACTCACAGAGAAGTCAAGACTTGGAGCAAGAGAAATTAGATCAGAGGCTTTTAAAGTATTTAGGGGAAAATGTGGAAATGGTAGATCTTGAGATAAAAGACAGGGACAATTAGAAGCAGTCTTTTTTTTTTTTTTTTTTTAGTTTTTTTGTTATAGGCATATTGGCCGAGACAGAGAAAGAGACAGAGAGAGACAGAGAGAGACAGAGAGGGAAAGTGAGAAATCAGCCCCAAGGTGGGGAGGTGATCACACTGTAATCCTGTCTCCGTCATCCTCTCAGAATTTCGGGCACACATGCATATGTGCCAAGTGTGATTTTCAACCAACCAGGTATGCTTTTTTTTTTTTTTTTTGAGTTTTTTTGCTATAGGGCATATGTGCTCACCAGAAAGACCGAGACAGAGAGACAGAAAGTAAGAAATCTCACCTCCCAAGGGGGATGACCACGCCGCAATCCCTTCTCCTCCATTCTCCTCTCAGGATCTTAGGCACACATGCACACGCACCTGGCATGAGTTTAAGCCACCGGGTCCAGGACTTGAACCACGGTTGACTACATGGTAGTCCAGCAACATAGCCATTACGCCAACTGCTGGTCCCAAACTAGAAAAGATCTTTC
The DNA here is from genome assembly GCF_000334495.1 of Tupaia belangeri chinensis. Lineage (NCBI taxonomy): Eukaryota > Metazoa > Chordata > Mammalia > Scandentia > Tupaiidae > Tupaia > Tupaia belangeri. Next base: position 2,873,253 of record NW_006159671.1, on the reverse strand, counting down.
TGTTGCACCCTCACCTCCAAGTCACCAGACAAATATCTCTTTCTTTGACTTTGAGTTTGCTCTGCAGGAGATGACATGACGTTTGAAGCATCGTGTTTTAGCTCCTTATTTTGAAATCTTGTCCAGCCCTGTGTACCACACCACCTAGCTACGGAATCCCAAGTATTGCAATGGCTTGTTCTTGGGACTGAGCTAAAGGAAATCTTAGGAATAAAGGAAGGTTTGAGGAATATCTTAGAACATGTCGCTTTGGACAAAGGAAGGGCAGAATGGACTCAAAGCAAGACCGATAAGCTCAAAAGGCAACCCCAGCTGGTAAGCTGTTCCCAGTTCTAATAAGCTTTAATTTCCGGTAACTCTCAAATCAAATCCACACTTCTTACTCTCATCACCAAAGATCAATTCCAAGCTCTTTCCTGAATAGATAATAATTGCTTCTAATTGTCTTCCTTTCTTTTCAGGGGTTCTGCACACACTGCTACAAAACTGAACCTGTCCTTTACTGAAAAATCTTTGATATGCACTTCTGGGTTCTTTAAAAGATAGCTGGAAACCAACCTTTCAGCTTTCTTCCCTATATATGTATAGATCTACCTTATGTAAGCACCAGCCAGCTATGTTACTCGCTGTCTCCTGAGTACTGTCATTTTTAAAAATAGAATATATTCCCCTTGCTGACGGGTCAAATGCCATCCCAAGTCTCCTTTGATGGACACGTTCATGGTTTGCATGCCTTCCTACAGCCAATTCAGGTTATTTGTTTTTCCTTTGAATCACTCATGTAATTTTTAGAAATTCTCCTTTATTCTAATTCTCTGTCTTACATTATGTAGAAGGAACAAGAAAAAAGATACGAGAGCTGTTCCCAAAGTTTGTGGAAAATGTATATCATGAGAAAGCTCTGCCTGAATTTCAATTGTTTTTTGTATCAAAATAAACTTAGACTTTGATTCCATTTTTCCTCCAGTTTTTCAAAGTTCCCTTATAAATACTAACTGTAAGCAAGGCATCTTACCCTATATTTTATCATCCATATTGCCAACACTAGGCTCTTTGTGCTTTTTACTCATGTTTACTAAGCAACTACAACGCGACAGATAATATATGAACTGCAGGCGAACTCTGTGGAGTGACTCTCACACCTCCTTCTGTTTACGCAGCTTCGAAGTCTATGAGGGAGCAGAAGTGAAGCCAGTGAATGCAGATGTGACGACTGCCATTCAGGGCCAGTCCAGGTAGCCAAGGGATCAGAAAACCTGGTGGAAAAGTCCATCTGGGCTCACGGACTCGGTGGCCGCTCTCAATCTCCCTCTTCCTTTTGGCTTTTACTCTAGAGAAAAGGAAATCTAAAAACAAACTGTCGTAGCTTTCCTTGCAGTGGGTGTGGCTACAGAACTCTACAGGCCAGCACGGTTAGATGTTTGGAAAGAAGCCGTGACACCACCACTCCTACTGCTTCCTGCCTTAAACTCACTCACTTCGACTCCGGCATGAGCAGCCGTATTGGGACTCTGAGGGAAGAAATGGAACGAGGTGATTGCTCTAAGGACAGCAGGGAGAAGGCAGAGGGGGCCCTGTGTGGTCAACGCGAGCTCCAAGTGGCTGCACCAACAGCCTCAGTAACTGGTCTCTGGACCTCACGGTGCATGGTGGTCATGACACAGGCTGCAGTTTTATGTTCATGCACTAAAGGAACCCCAATGGGTCTAAGGAACACAGAGCGCACGGAAGCCCAAGTAGGCTGCCTGGAGAAGGACTCCTTAGTGCTGAACCTGGAAGGAGAGTCCATGCTAACCTGACAAGGAAGTCAGAGGCAGCAGCAGGTGCAAAGAACGTTCCTGCCCCGGGAGCGGAGTGGGCTCAGACCCGAATGTGAGGCACTCCGGGTGCACTGAAGATCCAGCAGAAGTGCATGTGGTGATAAAGGTGAAGCGAACGAAGGGCATGACGCCATCGCTCGGGCCTGAGAGCTGGGCAGGACCCTCGTAGCACCACGAAGGGGCTCTTGTCCCTATATTCAATGCAATGCCCTTTGGGACTGTGAGGAGGGAAACAACATATTTATAAGTTTGTTCTAGCTGCACGGTGGTGACTAGATAGAAAGGACACACGAGCAAACATGGCAGGGCCAGTTTGGAGTGGTCCAGGCTAAAGGTCGACTGGCTCGGCGGTGCTCAAGTATTCCTCACAGTATTCCAACAACTTCCTTCGCATCTCCCACCAGATTTACTTCCCAGAATGCACCACTGACAGGACTAGCAGTTGGTGTAATGGCTATGTTGCCAGACTCCTATGTAGTTGCCAGCAGTTTGAGTCCTGGATCTGGTGGCTTACTCACACCAGATGCATGTGCGTGCATGCCCAAGATCTGGAGAGGAGAATGAAGGAGAAGGGATTGCGGCATGGCCATCCCCCCTGGGGGTGACTTCTCGCTTTCTGTCTCTCTGTCTCTCTCTCTATCTTTCTGGCGAACGCACGCGACCTATAGCAAAAACCTCTCAATAAAGAAAAGAATACACCACTGACTTATACATGGGACTCAGGCCATCCTCTCTGACATGATTTATAGCACACGGAGTGGGTAGGGTGTACTTAACCTGTCTGACAGAAGAGAAAACATGAAACATAGTAGGAAACTGTCTCACTAAACGTTTCATCTCTTGAGAGCATGCCTTCATGTCATGCCAAGTTAGGAAAGGCCTTGTCATCATTAATGTGCTCAATCGAAAGTGTCCCTTATTTACTAAGTTTCTTTCTTTCATAAGAGATAGCAAGACAAAGACACGTACTCTCATGCAGTGATCCTTCTCGAACCATGCTAGCTGGTTGGGATCACAGGCACATGTGCGTGCTCCCAACATGGACAGGTTGACCCAAGAGATGAACTCTTGTCATCCATGTGGCTTCCAGCACGCACCACCACACCGCTGCGGTTGGGCCAAAGTGCTTATTTCATAACTTGGTCAGAATTCACAGGTGAAAAATAATGCTTTTCTGTTCAGTAATTTCAAAGAATGTATAAAGTCCAACATATATTTTTTTAATGTAGGGCCATCATACCCCCCAGGACATTGAACTTTCTCTGTTTCAGCAGGTTAACTATTGGCTATAAGTTGATCCCCTAAAAAGCATCTGTGTCAAGTTAGTGTCAATCCCAGTAAAAAAGGACTCTGTGCTTTTTACTCTATTTCAATAATGATAAAAATTACATATGTGTGTGTGTATGTGTGTGTGTGTATATATATATATATATATATATTGTTATTTCAATTTTTTCCACTAAGATTTTAGTGTATTTTGACACGGCCTTCTCCCCTGGGGAGTGCTTTCTTTCTCTCTCTCTGGCAAGTCCTCCAGCAAATTGGAAAAAAAGTCACAGATAAACTCCCACCATTTCCCTAGTGACTGGCCACAGCCTCTGGCACATAGCCGATATTTAACATACCAAACATGTAACCAGTAAAACAATAACCAATACTTACTCAGCAATTACTAATTAGTAGGCATTGTGCTAAGGACATTGAATGCAAAACTCATTTTATTTTCACACTGGTTTCATGAAGTAGTTACAATCACTATCTCTAGTTTACAGCTGAAATGTGACTTGGAAATATTGATATATTTAATCCCAAACCGTAGCTGAGCTGGGATTCAAATTTAAACTACTTGTAATTATATAATACCGCTTCTCTCAAGTACATGAATGAGGGCATAAGTGAATGACTGGATCGGTTCGGTTTTCTGGCATCTCACTAGGCAGCATAAAAGCTCGATTCTCAAGGAGTACAAACCCTAGACTAATTTTACAATATAAAATCACTTATTCATATGTAGTAATTACTGTAGCACATATATACATACATATATATATATGTATATATATATATATAAAACAATGGTTCTTATCCCATGAGACACTTGGCAATTTCCAGAATTATTTTAGGTTCTCACAAATGGGGCAGAGGCGGCTACACTGGCATCTACTGAGTAAAGGCCAAGGGTACTACAGAATTCTTCTAATACATAGAACAGCCCTAACCCCTCCCTCCAAAAGAAAATAACTCATCCAATTTGTAAACAGTGCTGAGTTTGAGAAACCCTGTTCCATACTGTATCGTATGACTGCTCGCATGAAACCATTCTGCAACCTTTCTTGTAAAATGGAAAGGAAAAAAACCCAGTGTAATCATTTTCCCAGTCTCAACCACAATTCGTTGCTTCTCCCGTCACTTGGGCATTCTCTGAAGTGTTGCTTTTACTACCACAAGGTGAGGGAACATGTGAGACTCGCACAATCATGTCACTGTGAGAATAATGAGGAAAGCAGAGCAGATGTGGCTGTCTCCCTTTTCTTGTCGAGCAGCAGTGCCCTGCTGAAAGAGAGAGCTAAAATCTATACCGTTCCCTGCCGCAGAGGCACGGCCTTAAAGACAGGCCAGCCACGTGATCCACAAGAAGCCACTAAACCATTCCACACTAGCCACTAGCCGCCCAGCTACTCTACACTATAATACTCTTAACGAAGAGGAATAACACATTTCACTGAGAGATCCCGATGTCATTCAGCATCTGTTTCAAAGGGACTAACCAGGGACCAGGCTGTTTTCCACTCCTGAACGCCTGTCCAGGAAACCCACAGCGAAGTTGCAGCTGTTGAACTCAGACACCAGGTGGCAGCAGCACATAAGTGCGTGGGTTTGTCCTTGAACAAAAATTTAGTGCTGCATTATTTAAATTCTATTGGAACAAAAGAAGTAAACATGTTCCCCCCCAACATTTATCACCATTACCTCACATTTATTTTACTGGTCTGAAAACTATTAGAATGCTTTTGTCTTCAGAATAAAACTACTTTTCACTTCAGACTGTCTCTGTGTGTGAGACTAACAATGCTTTATGTGCGGTAACAAATGTGTGTATTACGAATACATGTATATACACACTGATCATGAACATATAATTATGCATATACACAAAAATTCATATATTATATAGAATTATATACATTATGTACATGAGATATTTGATTATGATGGTGGATATAGGATGAAAAAGTAAAAGTTACTTTCTATAGAGCACTTGGTCTCATTTAACACTTTCCACAGTCTTATGAGGAAGGGCAGTTTGGTTGCCACGGATCAGAGACAGTGAGTAATTTGGCCAAAATCACACACTGTAATGAGCTTTTGGAAAGAAGGAATTTATCTTACTATTGTCCCTTCTAGTCTCCCTTACCAAACATACACAAGTGCCCAAAAAACATCAGTTGTGAGAATAACTCATACCCTTCTCATGGTGGTAAAGAAAAAGAATTCTGGGAGCCAGCAGATGACATAGTGGTTAAATCGCTGGACTCCCACATGGCTGACTGCAGTTTGAGACCTGGGCCCAGTGGCTTGAAAATCACAGCGGGTATGTGTGTGCGCATGTCCAAGATCCAAGAAGAATGGAAGAGAAGGGACTGCAGCATGGGCAAAACCCCCAGGGAGGGGATTTCTCACATTCCTCCTCACCATCTCTGTCTCTCTCTGTCTCTCTCCAGCAAGCATAAACATCCTAAGGCAAAGAACTCTGAAAGAAAGAAAGAAAGAGAGAAAGAAAGAAAGAAAGAAAGAAAGAAAGAAAGAAAGAAAGAAAGAAAGAAAGAAAGAAAGAAAGAAAGAAGAAAGAAAGGGGACAACAGAAGTAATTACTGACATACTCATTAAAACATGGATTATCAGACCTCATCCCAGACTAAGGACGTCAGAGTTTCTCATGGCAGGTAATTTTCTTCAAGCTCTATGGGTCATTCTAGAATGCAGCCATTGTTGAGAATCTAGAGGGCAGTGACGATGATAGACAGAAAGATCTTGAGTAGTTGAAGAAGCTGTTCTCACTTCTTTTTGACAAATTGTTCTAGGATAAAACTGAAAATACCCAATAGCTCTAGAGAAGCCATGAGGTGATGTCTGGCGATGAAGGAGATGCAACTTTGGATGACCACGTTGACAACGACCCAGGTATTTCTGTCCACTCCATTTCTGATACATCTGTGATTTTAAGGACAGAGACAAAAATCTATTTTTGTCTGTTTCCACTATCTCCATGCAAGGCTAAAATTCACAGAAGTTAATGGCGATAGTTAGAATCATTTCTGTCCTCCCTTATGGAATATCTTCTAGAACCTCAACAAAATGTTCAAGAAATGTCTTGAGAAGTAATTTATTAATACAAATCCTGGGACCAGCAGATGGCATAATGGTTACATAACTGGACTCCCATGTAGTCAACTGTGGTTTGAGTCCTGGACCCAGAGGCTTAAAAATCTTACACCAGGCACATGTGTGTGTGTGACCAAAATCCCCAGAGGAGAACAGAGGTGAATGGACTGTGGCATGGCCATCCCCCTGGGGAGGGGGGCTGATTTTTCACTTTCTGTTTCTATCTCTCTGGCAAGAGCACATGCCCTATAACAAAAACCACTCTAAAAATAATAATGATAATATAAAATTACTAGGTTTAATACCAATCTTTACCTATAGAAAATAAGCAACAACTTCTTGCTGCATAAACAAGTGGGTAAAAACCCATTTGCTAATAAATAGGTAGATGAGTGGACATGGGATGAGTTATCAAGCAATGAGCTACGTGGCTGGTCTGTGGGCTAGTCTTGAGAAATCTGCTTCTAGTCATTCTTGTAATGTCTACCAGTGTTTCGATCTGGCCAAGTATTTTAGAAATAATAAGGATAGATGGTGGACATCTCGACTAGTTTCTTCTCAGAGTTGTTTTTGTCTTTTGTTTTAACTCATCTCATGTAAAGGTAGATCTGGTTTCAAAAATGAAAGTTTTCTTTCTGACAAGTTTTATAATTATTTGTACACAATAAGAGATATAATTAGGAACCTTGCAAGCATTTCTGAGGTGGCTGCCACAGAAGCAGACTCTGTCTTCGAAAAGAGATAACGAGAGAGTCATTTTTTGTTTTGGTTTGTTTTTAACCAAAGATCCCTGTAAAAAACAACAAGTACCTAGGGTACTTACCAAGACGGCCTTGTTTGTACTACACTCCTGCATGTTCAGAATCAGTGTCAGGTCACTATGCATTATTCATAGGGCAGATCACCACGACAACAATTCCTGAATGTGCTAAAATGTTGACATCTTCTAGAATCACAATGCCATTCCCCCAGAAAACTAAAGTCATGTATGTCCACAGGCTTTTGGTCACGTACATTCCTGTAGACTCATCACTCTAAGGAGGGGCATGAGGAAGGTTTTCTAGCAGCCCTTCCATGAGGGCAGTGTACCATCCATACTTCCAACAGCAGAGTTTAGAGCAGAACACTCAAGCACTGCAGATACAGTAACAGAAGTAAAGATGGAGACGCTCTCAGCCAAGAATCCCTAAAGAAGCTCGGAATCTATACATGAATCGTCAAGGCACAGCTGTGGAGGTGACGGGGGCATTCTCCGAGTCTCGAGACATCAGCAAAGTCCTTTAATCAACACGTACATCGTTCTGTATATAATATTGTTTTCGAATATTAAGCAGCTGGTGATTCAGTGCCATCTGGCACTTCCTGCTTAAGCACAGTTCTGATACAATGAGAATGTGTCAGGAGTAAGAAAAACTCATTTCCAATGAGGATGCTATGTCAGAGTGAGTCCGGGAGCAGGGCAGGAATGTGAGAGAGGACAGACTACCCCTTCACCCAGGAGGAAGAGTGAAAGAGGAGGTGGTAGGACTCCGAAGGCTTTGTGCCGTGGACCTGCTTAGTCCAGGTAGGCTGTAGGATGTACTTTCTGAATTCTGTGATCTGTGTGTGTGTTTGCTTCTTCCCTCAGCAATGATGTGACATGTGGGACCGTGATCCACAGAGTAGGTTGAGCTTCAATGTCAAACAACCTGTCCTCGTCAGTCAGTGTCCCTGAGATGGAGAATTTGAAGTGTAATAGAGGAATTTTGGAGTTTCCTATGTTTTTTGTTTTTTGTTTTTTCCTCTAAAAATGAGGATGCCTTTGCAATCTAACCATAGGATTTTTCCTGTGCCGGGTTCACTGGAGCCTTCTCTGGCCATGTCACAACATGCAAATCATCTGCAAATGACTAACTTAGGAATACAGATTTAAAACCAGAGACACGTTTTCCAGAGAGTGCATGTACTCACCAGAACCAGGGCTCCAGCTTATAGTCCATTCCAAAATATGCATTTTTTTTTCTTTATATTATGCTGAAGGGCCAGCAAGTAGCGTGGTGGTTAAGGTGCTACCCTCCCACATGACCGACTCCCAGACTCAGCACCTTGAAAATCACACTGGGTGCATGGGCGTGTATGCCCAAGGTCCAGGGAGAAAAAGGGACTGAGGAGTGTCCATTGCCCCGTAGGGGGTGATTTCTCATGTTCTCTCTCACTGTCTTCAGAGAGCACATGCACACTATGAAAAAAAAAATTAAAACAAAGAAATTAACATGAAAGTATCATGCTGAAACAATTTATCAGCAAAGCAGACTGAGAAGTGATTGATCCAAAACATAATATGTGCTCCATAGGACCTAAGTGATTAGGGTACAGGACAACTGGTGTACTCATTCGATCTAAAGCCTGATGTTTGCTTGGGCCAGTGCACCCTGGCCATTGGTAGAGAAAGCTCCTGTCCTGCTGTGCTTTCTGAATACCAAAATGAGCCTATTCCTATTTCTACAAGCAAGAGACCTATAGACCTAGATGTCCTGAGGGGAAACTACTTTGCTACATTATTTTAAAAAAATATTTACTGGCCCAGTCCCTCAGCCAAGTGGTTAAGGGAGTAAGATCCCACATGGCCAACTGTGGTTTGAATCCTGGCTCTGGCAGCTTGAAAAATACACCGGGAACATGTGTACATGCCCCAAATCCCAACAGGATAGAAAAATGGAGGAGAAGGAGGTGCAGTATGACCACTCCCCACTGGGAGATGCTTTCTTCCTCTCCCGCCTCTCTGTATCTTTCTCATAAGTGCACATGCTTTCTGCGTAGAAGAAAAAAAAAATCTTAATATTGTATTTTGGGACTTTGTACTATATTACCTTCAGTTAAATACTAAACCTCAGGGAGTTTATTACATATCATTAATTCAAAGCAGAGGCAAGCAGTTGGATGTGCTTTCATTAAGGTTCCTGAAGAACATCCAAGAAAGGGTTACCGGTCTCTCCCTGCAGAAACCAAGGCACTACAATCATGCCAGAGGTAATGAGCGTTGAGCTTTTTCTCTCTGTGAAGAAAACGTTGCAAAAAAGACATGATAGATGATGCCTGCTAGAAATTTTAATTAAACTTGCGAGTGAAAAATTCTGATCAGTCTTACCCGACAGCTGTACTTACACATGACCTGCAGCAACAGCAGGGCTGGGACCTGTGACAACCACCACAATGTCCTTGAGTTTCTCTTCGTCTAGCTCTCACCAGGCCTAGCTCTGAAGGGCCTTCTAGGAGACCCACCCCTCCACCACTCTACCTCAGTGAGTAGCTCAGAATACAGAGCAATCAGCTCTTGGTTGCTTGGTGACATTAGAGTGTGGACCACAGGATGGCTCCTGTGTGTATTAGGGGTGCGGGTGGCAAAGGAGAGTACCTCTCCTCTGTCAAAGGACAAATGTATCCTGCAGCCCTCCACTTCCGGTTTGGTTTGCTATAATCAAGCAAGACTCCAACATGGCTAGAGCAAGACAGGGAGACCCCAAATATAGGTGTAGTGGTAGGCATGGTCCCCAAATTCTCACTGCAGTCTCTTGTCTCCCCTGTTTTATTCAAAACTAGAGTGAAGGGCACCAGGTGAAAAGGCTGACTGGGGTCCATGAAGACCATTTCAGAACGCTTTTCCAGAGTTTTCTTGTAGGCGAGGAGATCGAATTTCAACCCACATCACAGAATTAAAGTATTCCCTTTATTCTAGATTTTTTTTTTCCCCAGAGAAGGGGGGGGGGAAGATAATGCTTAATGGCATGATTGTTTCACACTAGGACGGACCAAACTAAAATATGCAAGTCATCCCTCTCAACAGAACACGCTTGTTCCCCTCCGTTTTCAATCCTCCTCATTTACGAAAATAAATAAATAAACAGACTGCTTCTCTTTCACAGAAACTGCCTTCTCAGAATGTTTTCCGTAGTCCCACGTAGAGAAACAGGAATGCGTTTCACAGGATAAATGAGCACGCACATACTTTTCACACCCTCCACGGTATGAGAAAAAAGCTGGGAAGCCACAGAACCACTGGAGGTCAGGCATCCCTTTAACATCTGCTGGGATTTCTGCCTCCAAACTGGTAACTAGCTATTGCCACAGCAGGCGGGCATGCGTGCCTAAATTGGTTCCATGTTGCAAGACTGTTCAAATATTAAACATTCTGCTACGATGCTCGTCAAATAGCTAAGCTATGCATTCGCCTTTCCTGTCTCCTTTAAACGGCTTTCTTCTTCTCAAGTCGGCCTCCTTCTTATTGCTTAGGTTTGACTTCTAATATCAACTCCGTGAAGAAGGCATGTTCAGATCTTTTAACCCAAAGTAAAGCCTCCTGAACCCCGTGGCTCTACATTGCATTCAATGTTTCCTTCATTTTTAAAAATTTTTTGAAATTTATTTATTTTACATTCACTGTGTATCATTACGGCATACAAAATGAGTTTCCCTATTCAGAATACACTGCATATTGGCCGGATCAGAGATATTACCATACTTACTATAGTCAACAGATAATTTTCTATTTTCTGTTTAACTATTTTACTTCTTTCTTTTTTTCTCGATTTCCTCCTGTCTAACCCTCTGCCATTTTCCACTCTTCTCCCACAGCAGTTCTTTCTAATGGGTGTCAGAACCCCAAATTACCTTGTGTGTTTGCTTACTTAAAAAGAATCTTGTCTTATCACTCTATTCCCAGGAACTAAAAAAGAATTCATGGACTATCTGCTGAGCAAATGAATAATTGGCCTTCTAAAACTTAGCATGATTATAATTCACATTACAGATGAGTCGCAGAGATTTTACATAACTTGATCAAGGTGCAAGATGACAGTGCGCTATCACTTGACCTCAGAAATCTTTTCAGCTATGCATTACCACTCTTCCCCAAATCTTCTTCTGAGTCAGGGAAGTAATTTCGATTTAAAAAATCACTTTCAAATTTTTAGTTTCTTTTTTTGCTCCTTCCTTTATTCCATTAATATCCAATCAAGTCTTCCCTAAAAATACTACTAAGCCGTCTTCTACTCCTCTTTTAGTTAATACTCATATCAAATGCATAACTGGAATAGCCTCCTATCTGGTGGCATGGACTTTAACTTCTCTTTCAACCCACAATTCCATATACAAACTTCTGTCAGGTAAATGGACTCAAACTTCAGTTTTATCATGCTGTTCCTCAGTCTGATGGAGTCTTTAGGTTCAAGGTAAATGCATACTGTGAAAAAACTACGCACTGAAATTAACTCATACTTTAATTCCATTTTTCTTTTTTTAAAAAAAAAATCATTATTTTTATTTGATGTATTATTATTCTTATTATTTAATTTGCTGTAAGGCACTCACAGGCACCAGAGAGAGAAAGCAAGTCACCAGGTCCAGGACATAAATTGTGGCTGGCCTCGTGGAAGGCCAGCGCCCCCAATACCACATCACCTGCTGACGCCAATTCCATCTGTCTACAGACTTTTCAAAGTGCCCTATAACCTCCAGTTTCAAATTCCTTCAAACAAAAATGTCATGTTTTTGTTTTATATTCAAGCCCAAAACAATTGTCCCCAGTCTAGCCTTCCCACATTATTCCCTACTTGAATTCTCTACCTAAGCTCCAGCCAAAGTGACCCACTGACTGCTCCTCTGCAATGCTTACCCTACCTCCTCCACACTCAAATCGCACCTACTTCTCAAGACACTGATGAATTCCTGCCTTCTCCTTGAAAGCTTTCCACACAAGTCTGATCCACATTGATCCTACCTATATAAATCTGATAGTGTCCAAAAGAGTATCCAGCTCATGGTAAGTATGCAGTACATTTCTGTCAAATGATTTAATCCATCTGCAGTCTAAATTATGCTCTGTGTCATGGCATTTTTCATTCTGCCTTATTTTGTTTCATTAGCTCTAGTTTCAGCTCTTTATATGCAAGAGACAGTATCTATTGTGTGCAGATCAACCCACGTGCTTTAACCACACATTACACAGGATCACTGATCAACCTGCATTCTCTGGCTTGCCCTATGGCTTAGGATTTGACAACTACACACAAAGCACGTAACCCTACAGCTCTCTGCAGATAGACTACTTGAGATTCAGAAGTATGTCCCTCCTTTTTCTTCACTTAATGGTTTCCATATAGCCAAGTTACCATGCACTGATGCATGGTCCATCAGGACCATCAGAGCACTTCTTGAATCCTGTCTGCATTGTTTTTCTACTTTTCTGAGCCATGTAAAATGAAAATCCAATAGCGATAGTGTGCTAACTACAGAAGAATGCCAAAGTAGGCAACCAGGACAAAAACTATTGGGTACTGGAAAAGTCATGATATATTTTGTTTTCTATGCAAACATGCATCGTGACTTTTCCAACAACCCAGTAGTTTAAAACACTGTGCATACACTTCAGCACACTGTACACAAAAAACATACTGAATAATGGTACCTTTCCTCAGGACTCAGTGAAAAGTCATCATTTAGCAAATGGCATGGAAATTTAGAGGTTAAAGGAAAGTAATGAAAGTTAGGCTTTATGGAAATATATTACCTGAAACTCTCTTCAACAGCAGTGCAACCATTACTGAGTCTCTGTACACATCGGCCTATCTTACATGGTCCCTGTCTTTTACATTTATAATCTATAACTTAACTTTCATAGCCTTACATGTATTTCCAAGAGAAAGATGGATATATGACATTGACAACTTCCTCTTCAATAGCAAGGAAGTCTTTCCCAATCTCTCTACTGAAAGCAGCCACAGCCAGAACCTCTCTTCCACATTATCCTGCTCTGTCTTTTGTGTTAGTATATAAAATAAACTTACTCATTTAAAGATCTTTGCCAGGAGTTAGCAAAGTATGGCCCACAGGAATATCTGGTCCACATTCTATTTTTGTAAAGAAAGTGTTATTGAAACACAGTTATGCTGATTCATTACCTACTGTAGTTAAAACAATAAAGTTAAGTAGTTGTGACAGAAATTGTATGCTCACAAAACCTAAAATAATTATAAAATAATTATATCAGGCCTTAATTATCTGACCCTTGGTATACATGTTTGTCTATCTCCCTATTCCCAGAATACTTTGTCCATGATACCAGCACCAAGCACATAGTAGGTGCTTAATATCTGTTACTGACAACTTGCAGACTTCATAGGAGAAAAATAAATTGTGTTAACATGTACCCCAAATGCTGAAGTCAACTGCACATCTGGAATTACTGCTTTCGGGTATATATGTAATGAACTCATGTAAAGAAATTTGTAAATGGCCAAGGAATACTCTGGGGAGGATTCTTGGCCCATGGAACAGTTTTAATATAAATGCCTTGGTCTGGCTGTAAGGCTTACTGGGGACAGAGGACTGTGTTTTTTATAGCCCTGCTATGCTAAACGAAACATGTACTAAAACACCAAGCAGATCTGGAACTGAGAATCTGGCTAACATCTGGAGAATAAGAACTTAGGGTAACATTTCTAAAAACTTGATGATAGGCGCCCCAGTCTGTGCCTTTTTATTAATTTATTTGAGTCTTGTCAATTGATATTACCCAGGGTTTTTTTTTTTTTAATGCTACAGTTGTAAAATATAAAAAAACCATTTCCTGTCAATCACTTGGTTTCTATAAGTGGCCTACAGTTTTACTCTATGTAAAATTCTCATCAAGGAAACCCATTCTTAACAAGTGGAAATTCTGACCTATTGAAACCCTGCCAATTTCTCTATGCCAGGCAGACATGTAGGAAGAAGCCAAAATCCACATGTTACTTTTTGGTTAATATTTAAGGGACAAAGAAGAATGTAACAGTATTTCAATTTTAAATAGCCTATGTACCAAGATTGGAAGCCAAACCCAGTGATCGCACTGCATGTTATATCTGGAATTTTTATCAGCTGGGTCTCCAGATCAAGCTGCCACAACCCTGGCGCATCTACCTTCAAACCAGTATGGATGAGCGGTATTCCTTCAGTTTCATATCCTTTTAATTTATTCTCTATGCTGCAGCCTGAACAATTGAAAATGTAATCAACTCACATCTCTCCAAGTCCAAAGTTCTTCAGACTCTCCTTCTTGTCTTCAGGAGAAGCCAAAGCGCTCATACATAATCCACGTAGCTTTTCATAAGGCAGTTCTCTGTCTCGCTGGCCTCTCATCACCCCCTCCACCCTTTGCCCTCTGCATTGCAGACTGTACTTCCAACAGTTTTGATAATGTCCTGCTCCATATCTATTTCCCCATCACCTCCTTCTCATGCTTCTGGGCTTCTGTGCCTGCTGTTTCCTTTAGAATTCTGGCTCAGACACTTCCCTTTCTCTCCTTTGTTTAGACAACATTCACCCATTCCTCAAGTCTCATCTCAGAGATCACTTTCTCGTAATAGCCACTTTAATTTTTAATGTCCAGATTAATAGACAGCTCCTCTGAAAAGTCCATTGGAGATTCTTATCCTGAATCCAACCCCAAGATACATGCACCATATAAATGAGTAATGAAAGTGGGCCTGTAGCTTAACTGTGATGTTAGGTTGTTTACTCTGTTACCAAAAAGCTCTAAGAATTATTCTCTGAAAATATGGCAGAACTTCCCTTTTAAAATGGCACACCAAATGCATTTTAATCAAAGATGTATCTTGATTTGAAAGGCCTTCCCTTTAAGTAAAGCCGGGAATAAAAACATGTCTGAAAATAAAACATTAACAGCTCCCATACCTAGAAAGTTTAGAAAGTACTGGGCTGTTCTGGAGAAATGGTTGTAATAGAGTAAATAAGTTTGGAGACATTGAGTATAAAATAGCAAATAAAATGAAAAGGAAGCTTTGATGTATTTGACAGGCTAGCCAGGCAGCACACACTAGATGAAAGCATTTTTTGTATTTTTTTGTTTTTTGGAGAGGTTTTTGCTACAGGGCGTGTGCACTCTCCAGAAAGACAGAGAGAGACAGAGAGACAGAAAGCAAGAAATCATCCCCCAGGGGGACGGACACACCACAGTCCTTTCTCCTCTCAGGATCTTGGGCACGCACGCACACGCACCCAGCATGAGTTTAAGCCACTGGGTCCAGGACTCGAACCGCGGTTGACTACATGGGAATCCAGCAACATAGCCATTATGCTAACTTCTGGTCCTGGATGGAAGCATTTTAAGAACATCAACACCTCCCTCCCTAGCCTCTGGTTATGGGGAAACTTCGGGGATCTACATGGTTACAACAAAATTTGCCATCTTTATTTCAGCCTTTTGTGGGAGGAAGATATGACAGAGGCATCTTGAAGTGATAAATAAACAAGTGAAAGGAAATCATCTAACCAAAGCAGGTAGGAAAGGTAATCTTCCTTCAGAGAGAATGACATTTAACACCAAACAAGGCCCAATGAGAGTGGCCACTTCTAGCTTTGCTCAAATCCAGCAGGGTCTGAAGGTGATCTAAACAGTGGGAATAAGGATGGAGGTGAGGCACTGGACAGAGGAGCAAAGACGACTGGAGTGAGCTCCTGCCGTAGAAAGGTCTTTGAAATGAGGCAGGGAAAACTGAAAACTGGGCACAGAGTTGAGTACTGAAACTCAGGAGTGATGATAGCTTGGCAAGATTCCCTAGGAAACGCCAGGAGGGCTAGCGGGCTGAGCTTCTCCCAGGCAGTACCGCGAGAGTGAATCAGGGTCACACACCGAGACTACAACCTCCAGAAGGAGGAAGAATGAGGAGCTTGGCACTGTGGCCTCTAGGTATTTCAGTTTGAGGGTTTAAGAAAGCCTTCTAAACCCACCTTACCACTGTCCAGGAAGCTGTTAGCACTCTCCTGGAACTTCCTGAGTTCAAGGTAGAAGGATAGATGATTCTGAAAGGGGCTACACCCACTGAAAGCCCCTCTAATTGTTCCCAGATCAGAAAAGTACCTACTGATACAGTTCACCTCCAACTGCTTCTTTGGGCATTTAAAGATCTTTAAAATACAGAAAACATGTCCTTGCTATTAGTCCTTTTAACCTAGGACAATGCTAGTGTTGTCATCTATGTCTGTACTCAGATAGAAAGAAAAATAAAAAATAAAAATGGGGATGCCACCCACAAAACTTGGCACTATATCTTCCCTTCCTCTGATCTTCTCTGGGGAAAGAGGGAAAGCAGAAAAGAGAATTCTGCATAGTCTTTGGCCCCCAGAAGGAGAATTTGAACTGTCTCCCCAAAAAAGTAGCAGGCCAACTCCACTGCAAATCTCTCCTATAAAACGCATGATAGAAATTCACATAAAAAATATAAAGAATCATGACTAGGGTTTTCAGAGAACTCTGTTTCTCATTCTCTAGTTCAATCCAAATGACCTTTTCAAAGATACTTATGAAGACTAAAAAATTAGGAGGAGAGGTATGTCTATTTAGCAAAAAGTACACACATACTCAGACTATGTTAAAAAAAGATAACTTGTCAGGGTAACATCTTCTTTAACTGGGGTGATACTCAAATAATGAAAAGACAAGTTTAACACCAACCAGCAGTATCAGTGCAATCAACCTTGTGGTGAATGGGGTCAAGACTGTCCAAGCCAGATTAGCTCCATAGACTTCAGTTTCACAATCATGTAATAGTCACTGGCTTCCTAAGTCTTCATGCAATGTCTTTGTCCAAGGAAAGTTTACCACCTGACTCAAGTGGTTTTTTTAGAAATTCATCTCTTTCTTCTATTGGTCAACTATGAATCAGTATAACAATGGAATTAGTGAATAATCAGAATTGACGTGTATAACTAATATTTACATCCTTAAGTATAATCTTTACATAGAACAGACCTTCCAGAGGAAAAGTATCCTCAAGATTTCTAGTGGTTCTCTCATGTGGCAAACTTGAGGACGTGGTACATAAATGAAGGAAGAAATGCTGGGCAAATCAATGCATTGAACTGTACTCTTTAGAAATCTAAAATAATCTGCATACTGTAGTTTCAAAATGTGTTCAACTTGATTGAAACAGAATTTACAAGATGTGTTACTCTAAAAATTATTTTGTACTTATGTTTAATGGACAAGATGTTTTCAGGTAAGTTGTTCTTCCTAGATCATAGTATTAACATTTTAAAACTGAAAACGAGGGACATGGATTGGCCTGCTGGCCTGGTGGTTAAGAAATCTAGATCCACATTGCTTGAAAAACATGCTGAGTGCATGTGTGTGTGCATGTCCAAATGTCAACAGGGTGAAGAAATGGAGGAGAAGGGACTATGGTGTAACCACATCACATTGAAGGTTCTCTCTCCCTCTCTCACCTCTCTCTCTCTCTCCCTCTCTTCCCCCCTCCCTCTCTCTCTTCCTCTGGTGAGCACATACACCTTCTGGCCATTAAGAAAAAAACAAAACAAAAAACACAAACAAACAAAAAACAGCTAAAAGTGAGTCAGTGCAACCTCAGGACTAAATTCAAGTCCCGTTCCATTTTTATCCTCTTTAACCTTTATTATACTGTAGTAATAAACCACACCTGTTAGTTAAAACACTACCAATACATCTGGAGGTTACACATGGTGTCAGAAGCAGAACTTTGGCAGGGGTTCATGAGATTCCAATATGTGCTAAACCACAAAGACAATCTGTGTAATCAGAGTAGAATGGAAGCATTGCAAAAGTATATGGGGCTTCATTTTTATTCAATAATCATATTATCTTAAATAATTGGAAGCAAACACCAAATGATATTGCATTCAGAAGCTAAGCCCAGTTACATACTGCCAGATAGTTTAACAGGGAGCCCAATGAGGGAGCACCCTGAGGCATGGGATACACTAAGAAAAAAAAATCAAAATTACTAGGTTACTGTCCTCCCCTCACCCAAAGCAAGCTCTACATTGCTATTTATATAAAGTATTACGGGGTGGGGGAGGGAAACAAAGACCAAAAAAAAAAAGCAAAGAGACTGTTTTAGTAACTCACTGAAAAACAAAACAGCACAGCTAAACTTTCACTTCTGGATCCCAATTTTCCTCATCTGCTTGGAGGACAAGGCTCCACAGTGAAAGCAAAGTGGAGCAGTTTCCCCTTGTGACGTAGGTAGTTACCTTAAGCCGCTGCTTTGCTTTGGCTGTGGAGACATAGTCACAACCATGAGGACCCTACTGAAACAAGAAGATAGAAAGTTCATAAAATGCTCCGTCTCCGCTGCAGACAGGCACAGGGACATCACCTAAAAATGCAAACTGTAATCATTCGGGACAAGATTAAAGAAAACCTCTTTTTAAAAGCTACAATGGGAATGACTACTTC
Organism: Tupaia belangeri chinensis; assembly: GCF_000334495.1. NCBI lineage: Eukaryota > Metazoa > Chordata > Mammalia > Scandentia > Tupaiidae > Tupaia > Tupaia belangeri. The sequence continues at coordinate 2,854,800 of NW_006159671.1, read as the reverse complement.
TACATTTCTTCACATCCTGTAAATAAATGGAAATTTCATTGCATGGTAGTCCACAGTAAGTGGTAAGGGAGGCATAGTTCTAAATGACTGTTGGTATTTAGAAGCGCAAACGTTAGAATTCTCTCTCTTCGATCTCCTGTCCCAAAATGAAAGGCGCACGTAAGGAAATATCTGAGGAAAACAGACATCAAGTCTGTGTCTCAGTTTCACAAGAGGAGTAAGCAAGACTGAAGAGAACGCCTAATAACAGCCTGCAGAGGGCCAGCTCAGTGGTGCAGCGGTCATGACCTGCTGAAGAGATGCTGGAGCCACATGGAAGATCACGGTTTGCTTTTCCAGTCGACCTGAACACCCAGGGTCCAGAGCGCACCCCTCGCTGGCTGAGAAGGCTGAGGCAGTCATGCAAGGGGCGTGAGAGCCTGTTGAGAGTGCTTGTCTTACTCTCTGTCTTTGTCTCTCATGAAAGAAATAATAGTACACTTTAAAAAGTTCTAGGGGGAAATCATTAAACAAAATCTTTGTTTTCAGTAGGAAATGTCTACGTGGGGAGAGAGGGGGTAGGGGATACTCTTCCCTCTTGTTCTGACTTCCCTGGTAACTGCTCAGCTCATTCATGTTGGCCCTTTGCTTTTCTCAAGGCCCCGCATTCTATTTACCCTCAGAAAGCTGTGTGACGCACATGCACTCTGTAACTTTCTCTGTTGTAATTAAAACTGTATTTATGCAGCATTCTAATCTCATGGTGGCTCTCTACGCACCAGCAGACACCTTGTTTGCCTGGGAGATAATTTACTGAAGGGCTTGCAGTAAGAATGGAAGGGTATTATCTTAGATTCTCTGCCTAAGCATCAGGGAACTACAGTCGTCCATTTCCCGTCCCATGATTAGATGTGCATTATTACGGCCGGAATTTCCTTAGTGCTCAAGGCTGCCTTCCCTTTGACCCTTAGACTATGTTAGCTTTACCGCTCCTCTCGCTGATATTCGGAAACGTGTTATCCATTCTGAGACGGATGGTGGATGTGAGGGAATAGCCTACTCATATTCCCGGTGCCAAGATGTCAAGTAAAATTCAGGTTCCTCTGGGATTTTTTCAGTGCTCATTGGAGGATTTTGTTATAAGGTATGGAGGAAATAGAGGAGATAAAAGAGACCTCCAAGGCTGGGTATGTGAGATATTCCTTGCTTACTACTGAGAACACTCTTGGTTACTTGTCAGGCTATAGATAGTTAGGGAGCCAGTAGGAAGTAAAAGGTGCTTTGCAAACCACCAGGGCAGCAGAGTTCTGTGACATATCTATTGTGATCCAAAGTGCCTCCATGTGCAAGGCTGAAGTAGGCCACTTCAGCCTTAGCCCTCCCACGTGGGTAGGCAATGTGATATTCACAAAGCTGTGTTCTTTATGAGTTGCCACGTGTTTTCTATTAACCCAGGGCTTCCAAGGATCATAATACCTAAAAAGAGTCCTGGACAGAGCAACATTATATGGCTAACACATTGTCATTTAATGACAAACTAATGTGTTACTCTTTGAATAGGTTTAGCAGTTCTAAAGTGAGATTTTTTTGAGACATTATGCCTAAGGCAATAATTAAAAGATGGAATTGCAATCAAACTTGCTCTTTAACTGCCTTGGATTGAGGCTTCTGAAAGACTACCCAATGATTTCTTTTCTTCTCTTTTTTTTGAGAGGTTTTTGCTATAGGGTGCGTGCTCTCACCAGAAAGACAGAGAGAGACAGAGAGACAGAAAGTGAGAAATCAACCCCTAGGGGGAATGGCCATGCCACAATCCCTTCTCCTCCATTCTCCTCTCAGGATCTTGGGTATGCACGCACACGTGCCCAGCATGAGTTTAAGCCACCAGGTTGGGGACTCGAACCAGGGTCGACTACATGGGAGTCCAGCGACATAGACATTAACTGCTGGTCCCAAGGTGACCCAATGATTTCTGCCCCCTACTTTTACCCCCAAATTTTATGAGGTTGTTTTTCAAAAAAATATGACAAATGATCATGTTCACAGTGAAAGTTAGAGATTATTAACTGGTGTCAGTTTCTTGGAAAGAGAATAAATAAGATATTAAGTAAGTTGAAAAAAAGTGGTAAGATAACCATGACACTGGGCCAGCTAGCTGGAGGTGGTTAAGGCAGCTGGATCCCACATGGCTGACTGCACAGTTCAAGTAGTCTCTTGAAAAACACATCCAAAATCCTGAGAAAAGAATGGAGGAAAGGGATTGAGAGATGACCATGCCCCATAAGAGCACTTTCTCACTTTCCTCTCTCTCTCTGGCAAGGGTACATGCACTTTAACATGTTTCTACCAAAAGAAAATAAAAAGAAAACCATTACAAGATGGTATCTTAATTATATATTTTTTCCCATAGAGCTTGCAATCCTTTAAAACTTGTCTATAATATAATCTAAGTTGTAAGAACTTTGGGTTACAGAGGAATTTATTCCATAATTGTCAGGAGTGCTAGAAGGTCAAGGCATGCGTACGGTGTTGGAGAATTCGATGTTGGTGGTGAGTAAAAGGGATGCCAAGGTAAAGAAAGCTGCAGTTCAGACGTTAGTAATGCTTTGATAAGTGATTTCTTACTAGTGTTCTTTTAGGGAAACAGAAAAAAATACTATTAAATAACTTGAGTTTCATTATAAAGATAATTGAGTGATACATACTAAAGTCGAAATTCAACCCAGATACATATACCTTATTCCACCCAACATCTACATAAACAACTCCTCAAGCTCCTAATATGCTTTTAACAAGATGGCAGAAAATGGCATATAATATGATAAAACAATCTATACCCTAGCTTCAAATGAATATGTTAATACACATAAAAATAAAACACACCATTCTAGTGAGTGAAAAAATTGATGCGAATCTAAGGCTCTTGTGATGGAAGGCCTTGTAGTTTAGGTAAAAGGCACCTGCTGGGTTCAGGACCAAGGTTATATGTTTTTACAAAGGAGCTGAAATTTAAAATGTCAAATCTTATATGGAAATGCAAGGCAAGGTCTAGGTTTAAAATGACTCAAGACATGCAGAAACATTAATTTTATGGGAAAGACTGCACTAAATAAATGAGTCCTAATTTATTGTAGTGAATAGTGTAGCATTCACATGAATGGGAGCATTTCCATCATGCTTGACTCTATTCAGTACAAACTCAAGATGGCCACATGGCCACATTCGTAAAGTATATTTTGTAATGAACCTAGCTGTATCTGTTTATGCATCTTGAGCCCATGGGAGAACTATATACAATTTATAATGACAGATATTTCACAAGTTTATTCTTTGGCTGTAAGGAAGACTCATCAATAATTCAAGAACACAACACATTATGTATAATTATTTCATTACTTTGCCTTTGCAAAAACTCATGGATATCAGCATAGAACATATAAACCAAGAAATATTCTTGTTGGGAAATAGTCTTGCTGGGAGGAGTATAAAAGAAAGAATGAGGAAAATGGTATAAACTTCACCATTTCACATTACTATGTAAGGTCTCTTTTGTAATTTAAGGCAAATGCTTCCTAAATCAAAAATAAAATGAACAATAAATCTTTTCATTTATGCTAAGTTTGAAAAACAGACGTCAAAGGGAAATTTTATTTTGCCAGGTTTAAAATGTGGAATTTATATATCATAATTTTGTGATTTAACCTGGATCCACCACTTGCCAGTTACATTAGGCAAGTTACTAAATTTTTTCTATTAATTTTTAAACTTTGCTTTTTAACTTTCTAACATTTATTTTTAAATTTACATTTAATCACTGTATGTCTTTACAGGATACAACATGGTTTTTCCCAGCATGAATACAATACATATAAGTCAAGTCACAAACATTACCATATATATTATCATCAACAGATAACTTTTCATTTTTGTGTCTATTAAACTCGGTCTTTGTTTCTTCCCTGACCTCCCCTCCCCCACCTCCTTTTACCCACCCCCTTGCACCCCTCATCCTGTCTCTAGTATCTACTGTTACCCTCCCTGTTTTAATAATTTCTGCTATACAGACATTCTGTATATGTTGAGTTGGGCATATAATTCCTGTCTTTCATAATCTGGTTTACCTCACTTAGCATTAAATCTCCCATATGTGTCTGCTTTCTTATCAACTGTCAGGGTCTCATATTTTTGTAATGGCTGAGTAGCATTTCATAGGTATAAGTGCCACATTTTTAAAATCCACTTGTGTGTTCTTAGGCATTTGTAGTCATTTAATGTCCTGGCAATTGTAACAATGCTGCAATAAACATGGATGTGTAAGTGTTTTTCTGACTAAGGGTTTTCCTGTGCTTTGTGTAGATACGTAAGAGCAGAATTACCAGTTTGTTTGGTAGTTCTATTGGTAGGTTTCTAAGGAACTGCCACATTGTTCTCCAAAATGGTTGCAGTAATTTACATCCTTTCCATCATAGCCTCACCAGCACTTATCATTCTTTCTTTATTTTTCTTTAATTTGGGGTGTTCTGGCTGGTGTTAACTGGTACCTCACAGTGGGTTTGATTTGCATTTCCTTATGATAAGAGATATTGAGTTATGCTTTCATATGCTTTTTGTATGTGGGTAAGCTGCTTGAGTTCCCTAATATTCTGGTTATCAGTCCCTTGTCTGAGGCATAGTTTGCAAATATATTCTCTCACTCTGGGGATTGTCTCCTCACTAAATTTCTATTAGCTCTAGCTTTCTAATGAATAAGATGCATAAATTAACAATCGTACTGACTTTTCACAAAAAGTGATAATGTGATTAAAACAAGATAACATATAGGGACCAGCAGTTAGCGTAATGGTTATGTCACTGGGTTCCCACTTAGTCGACCACAGTTCATGTCCCGGACCTGGTGGCTTAAACTCACGCCGGGCACGTGTGCGTGCATGCCTAAAATCCTGAGAGGAGAATGGAGGAGAAGGGATTGTGGCATGGCCATCCCCCATAGGGGGGTGATTTCTCGCTTTCTATCTCTCTGTCTCTCTCTATCTGGCGAGCACACGTGCCCTATAGCAAAAAACCTCTCCAAAAAAAAAAAAAAAAAGGAAAATATCTTACTGCCATCAAGTAAAAGGATAAACATTGTTGAGAAGAACATGTTATTTATTTAAAAATTACTTGACATCTAATTTTAAGGAACTTATTTCAAAAGCATTAGTTGATACGCCAAAGTTTTCAGTTTGCACTGATTCTAAGTTTAATTTAGACCCTTTAATAAGAGTATAAAAAGATACAACTATTTCATCTCCCTACCTCACACCATAACATGTCAGAAAATCCTTCCATACACTATGAAATCAAGAGGATTTCATTTCAACTGAGCAAAAGCCAGTTGTAAATGGAAATTTATAATCACACTAAATTTAGAATTCACCTTCATTCCTTCATTCCTAGAACAACTTTTTGCTCTGACTTTTCAAATATGGTTAATATATTGAAAGGAAAATCAGTAAGTATGTTAATCAATGTGAAAACTATTCATGAGTCTGGGGGGATTTTTGGTACTGTTTTGTAAGACTTCTTATTTCCTTGATGCTTTCTTCAGACTGTCTGACAGAGATTGTCTGGCAGATTGCATGTTTTACCCAAGCACACGGGCAAAGGAATAAGAAAACTAGAGACTAGGGATCACATGCTGCTCCAGTGCCTGCGGATGTTAAAGGCTGAGCAGCAATACTCACAACATGCCAGGCTGAAAGACAAGATAGCCTGAAATAAAACAAAGAGCAAGTGGTTAAAACTGCAGGTTCTGAAATCGGATATGCTGAATTCCATTAAGGGTTCCATACTCACTACCTGTATGATTTCTGACAAATAATTAGCTCTAACACATAGTTTCCCATTAAACTGAGGATAAAATTCTGCCTACCTCAAATACTTGAGAGGACTAATAAAAGAATTCAAGGAGAGTACTTAGAAAAGTCACTGATCACAGAAAGCATTTAGTGAGTGTATAATAATATATTTAGGGAGACAAATGTAGGGACAAAAGAAGATTTTTTTTTTTTTTCCACAAGATTCTTGACTAGGGATTTAAATTTCAGGCACAGAAAAAGAGTCAATCTGAAATCTCTTTTGAAATCAGTTGAAATGCCTGTTTATTGAACTAACTCAACCAATGTTACTCCTTTTTACTACACACATACCATACCAATGTATGAAGCATACACACATATGTAACAAATGTATCTTAGCAGTAGGGGGTGAGAGCAGGAAGAAGTCAGCAATGCAGATTGTAGGAACTGTGTCTCTTCTCAGTGAAGCCATTTGATTTCGCAACTTTCAAGTAAATTTTTCAAATCATTTTTGATCTGTGGCTAAGGAAAAAATAAGTTCTTTTATTTTTGATGCAGCATAATGACTAAAAGAACTATTCAAGCAGAAGTCCCATGTGCACAATTGCAGGCATGGCAAACCTTACAAACTGAGTTGGAGGTGAGTGAGAAAGCTTATCAGGTCAAGTGAAGAGAGACACAATTTAAAAACCTGCTCGTTGCTAACTGTCCAATACAGGCAATTTTTCACAGGAGAATCATTTTTGGCTTCAAGCTCTCACTTTCTTTTTCACACTTGATATTTTTCTTCATAAGCCACTAGGAGAAGAATGAATTTTTTTTAAAGAAGTATTTTCTTTAACTTTACTTTTTAAATTTTTAAGAATTATTTTAGTTAACTTTATTTATTTAATTATTTATTTATTTATTTTAATTTGACGAGAGAGGAACAGAGTGAGAGAGAGAGAGAGAAAACAAGCTGCTAGGTCAGCCATGTCGGAGCCCAGTGCTCTTAACCACCACACCACCTTCCAGCCCCTATATATTTTATTTTTGAATTTGACCAGAGAGGGACAGAGCAAGAGCAAGAGAGAGAGAGAGAAAGTGTGAGAAAGCAAGCAGCCAGATCTAGGACTCGAACTGTGGTCGGCCATGTGGGAGTCCAGCGCCCCTAACCACCACACCACCTACTAGCCCTGAAGAAATAAATTCTCTGACTTAAATAAAAATACAGAGATAGGCCCAGATATATTAGCCACTATTTTTCATTCTTGTGATAAATATCAAATTTCATTTCTTTCTTTTAAAATGTGCCAAATGGAATATAGCACCGGCTAGAATCCTAGACAAAGTCTAGTTTACAGTTCTCTCTAGTAAAGGGTTTTCCACCTCAAAGGATCACTCAGAAAGACAATACCGCATTCAGTTGAATTCTTTTTGGCAATGGCTAGTTATTACTTCTTTCTTTTATGTTCATCAAAGATGCAAGCTGTTCTCAGAGAAAAAGGGTGGAGAGGATTTATTAACATTTGCAAAGTCCTTTGAGAGATATTTTACCAAAGTGTAAATTACATTGTGTTTTTAGCTCAGCCTCAGTGAACATGAATAAATGACAAATGAGTGTAATTAATGAGAGCAAAAGCATTATTTAAAAAATTAAAAACTGAAATTAAAGCATATAAATATATTTTCAGTGCTATTGAGTGACTTTCCTGAATTCTTGCTCAGTTTGGAAGCAGTTGGGTAAAGAGAGGGATGGAGTTCAGAAATAGCCACGTGTTAATAGTAGCCTTGTTTCTCTCACCACGGATTAGAACTATAAGGCATAGCTGAGATTTCGCATAGACCAGAAGTCAACGTGGTCATATTTTTTTCCCTAGAAACAAACATCCACTATTATATAGTTTTAAGATCAGAATCACCACTGTCAAAAATTCCTAAATTGAAGGGAGGATGTATGCATATGTGTTCAAAAAAATGAGTGTCTGCCATGTAGTGGCTGCTCCTGTGACGTTTCCACTAAGACAAATGGAGGTTTTAATCTCTGTGCTACTTGTTTAAAACTCCTTTGCATTTTTACACAACGGCCCATTTCTCATCACCGGGCAAGGTGTGTAATTTGCGCCATACTACTTTGTACTCACAGTAAATCAGTGTGTGTCATAAGAGAAAAGAACATAATATTACTCTCTAGCATTGGACCTTTCCTCAGAGCAGGTCCCAGAAGACATTGCCAGGTTCAGTTGCTATAGCAACCGAGCTGTGCCTCTCTTGCTTGGTTTGTTACAATGACTTGATTTTTACTACAGTGGCATAATCCTGAAGAATTTTCCCCGTAAAGAAGAAATTACAGAGTCAATAACAATGCATGTGACCTTTCTATGGCTCTGTGATGATTTAATTCAAAGGTAATTCAAAGGAAGTAACTGTAACACTGCAAATCCTTTTGCTGAGTTCCAATTAAATTATTCATTGTCTTTTCCTTAGGCTCAGCAAGTAGTCACATTCCTTCAGCTGTGGGAAAACACAGAATCTTGATGGTCTTACCCAACTGCGAAGGTCTGCTATGAATTTGCTTTGAAATAATACTAATTCACTTAAAAATATCTACAAAAGATATCAACAACACTATACTGAAAATATGGGGGAAATATATTTTTATTTTTTTTAATGTCAAACTTTCCCCCTTCTTCTAACCTCTTCCCATGCTGTCTCCAGTATCCATAACTGTTTTCCATGCTTCTATATCCTCTAATCTTTCCGTTTCTGCCATAGAGTGTAGACACTTGGTAAATGTTAAGTGGAGACATACAATGTCTCTCTTTCATACCCTGGCTTTAAAGATATTCCAGTTATTTCCTTGAAAATCATCATTTCCCAACAGAACTTGAAAGCAAAAAGAGTAAAATTCAATATTCCTTATTAGTACCTTAAAATACATGGGTTTTAACTGTGGCAAAATGTAGAAAACTTTCATCTGAATTTAACTCTAAGTTGGGAATTTTTTGTATTTTTTAAATTTGAATTAAATGATAATATCTTTCCCCAAATAGGTTTCCACAACCTCCTAGCCCAGGATGATTCTCTGAGAATAAAAGATGGGAAGGAGACCATTTCTATGGTTAAATACATTTGGAAAATGCTACACGGTATATTTTCTACTAGGAATATATATCGTTTAGTATATTGACTGCTCCAAGAAACCTCAGGTAAAGAAGTCAGTATTGCTTAGCCATACAGAGGGTTGTGCTTCCTGGGGTTGAACACTACATCCACCCCCTTCAACTGTAATTAAGTAAAAAGGCATTCATCACATGAGTGTCCAAAGAATGAGGCATTAAAGTCAGCCATCACATAGCATATGACTGTACCAACTGCTATTTTGCCAGAAAGCCCTACAACCAGAGCATCACAGAAACTGTTCATGTTGTCATCTAACCTCACAGCAGTTCTACTCATCCCAGCCATTTCCATCCATTTCATGCATAAGCACGAACCAGTTTATTATATTTAGTAACTTTTATGTCACTAAATCTTTTTTTTTTTTTTTTGGAGAGGTTTTTGCTATAGGGCACGTGTGCTCGCCAGAAAGAGAGAGACAGAGAGATAGAAAGTGAGAAATCACTCCCCAGGGGGGATAGGCACGCCGCAATCCCTTCTCCTCCATTCTGCTCTTGGGATCTTGGGCACGCACGCACACGTGCCCGGAGTGAGTTTAAGCCACCAGGTCCAGGACTTGAACCACAGTTGACTACATGGGAGTCCAGAAACATAGCCACTACACCAACTGCTGGTCCCTATGTCACTAAACCTTGAGCTCTAAGTCAATGGGACACCAGATTGTCAGTGTCGATGATTAATAGAAAACTGAGTATGTGCCTCACTGATAGGGTTTGCAATGAAAAGCCACCTTATCCAGACAGTAAAATCTTCGCATGTTTCCTAGTGCTCATCCTAAATAACCTGTGTGAGTTTCAAAATAGGAGAGAGAAAACAGTACCAGGAAAAAATAGAAGAGTTTCAGCCAAGGAAAAATATCCCATAAATTCAGAACAAAATGGAAAATCCTCCCTAGTCTAAATAAAAACCACAGCTCCAGTAAACTTACTTACTTTTTCCCAAAAGATGAGAAGGAAAAGGACCATTAAACATTAATCTGATGCTTTTCAGTGGGCCTCTTATTCATTCTCAAGTTTATAACTATATGACATTGCTGACCTCTTTTAAGGCATTCATTTTTAAAAAATCATCAGAAATAGATGCAGAAAAGAAAAGAAATTGTAACTCATATTTCTGAGTCCTCATAAATTACTTCTGTTCTCAAGACTTGATCAAAATGATGTATTATTTCTACCAGAGCTATTTTTATATGTAAGTATAAGTTAAATGCCAATTTTTCCACTTAACATTATATCTTAAGCATTAGAAATCTTCAAAATGATATTTTTAGTACCTGAATGTTAATGCTTTTTTATGATCAGATGTTCAAATGATTTCCAATTGGGTTGTTAATTCAACAAATCTCTTCCGCTACTTAGTTCTTTCTCAGTAAAGATTGGTGGTTTCCAAATATCAGCGCATGCCAGAACTACCTAGAGGGCTGGTTTTACAAAATGAGCAGGAGGTCCCTACCCTCGGAGGTGCAGATTCAGAGAGTTGTGGGGAATGTCCAATAATCTGCATTTTAACAGTTCTCAGATAATGCAGATGCTGCTAACTTGGAAAGCACCTTAGATTATTTACATGTTCTATGGGTAACAGGTTGGGGCTGATAAGCCAGATAGTGTATTCATGTTTATGGCATTGATGACAGACTTCTGAAGTTCTTTCCTACAGGCTCATAAAGATTTATATTGCAACTGACTTCTGATAGCCAAAGCCTTGGTAGATATCAAATGATTGAACAAAAGAACATGAGAAAATTTCTTCCCTTCTTCCCAAAATCAAGACACTAGATTTCATTAGACCTGGGAGCCATCAGTTCACATTTCAAAGACATTCTATCATGGCTGAACAGGAATATCCAAAACTGTGACTGCAGAAATTGGCAAGGAGGTTTCAATATCACTGTCCAAATTCAAAAGCCACTGCGATACATTTACCTTAGAAGACAGTAAATTGGTACCTGCACAATAGTCATAAAAATTAGCTGCATTTGATAGTTCATAAAACAATGCTGTTCATTGACAGTTACAGGGGAAAATCTGGCTATGAGATAATGCTTTTGATAAACTAGAAACAAGAGAATTCCCATTTGGCAGGGGATTATTGGATATTTGCCTAAAAACCACAGTTAAAATCCTCAGGATTTTGTATTGCAGGGTTTTTTATATTTGGGTAGAGATTTATGACCCACCTGCAAATGAAGATACTCAAGTAGTCTTCAAAATGTTCGTGGAAAACATGCATTGTAGAAAAACAGTGCATGGATTTCAAAAGCTTCTTACACCAAAATAAACTCATAATTTCTTTTTTAAGAGAGATTTTTGTTTTAGGGTATATGTACTCGCCAGAGAGACAGAAAGTGAGAAATCACCCCCTGGGGAGTTGGTCACACTGCCATCACTTCTCCCTCATAGTCCTCTCAGGATTTCAGGCATGTATGCACATGCACCCAGCATGAGTTTTAAAACACCAGGTCCAGGACTTGAACCATAGTTGACTATATGGGAGTACAGCGATGTAACCATTATGCCATCTGCTGGCCCAATAAACTCATAATATTCTAATTCCATTTTTCCATGAATTTCTTGAAGCACCATTATATTGGGGTAGAAGTTATTTATGTAACTAAGGGCACTAGAAAAGTTATGGTAGAAAGATGATGGGAAGATTATGCAAAGCCATCCAGCTGATCTAGCATATTCAGAAATCTAGTTTCTTTCTCCTTATTTGCTTTTGCCTGTGGGTGGACTCCAAATAGAACCAGCAATTGTAACTTCCCCTTCAGATCATACATAGGATAATTAGAGTCAGGGACCAAGAGCCAGACAACTCCTAACTTTGGAATCTAAAGTACCTGTGACCAATGGAAACTATGAGATAAGCCTAAATGATGCAAGAATTCTTGTGACCATCAACCAGTGGTCTTTAGGACCCAAAACTTTTAGACAAAGAGAGTTTCATGACCTTTATGCCCACTTCAAAGTTAGGAAAAATAACCAGACCCATCCATCTAGCATGTGACCTCCACCATAAAGAGAACACATATATTCAAGCCCCTCCTGAGAACAAGACTGGACAAAGCCCTTCCAAACCAAAATTTTAAAAAACCACCCCAGCTCCTCTTTGGCGACCCATTAAGACTCACTCTGCACTTGGGAATTCTGTTTTTCCTTCCCTCTCTTAATAAACTACACTTTGTGGGGACCAGCAGATGGTGTAGTGGCTACATCACTGGACATCCACGTGGCTAACTGCAGTTCAAGTCTCAGATTTGGTGACTTCAAATTCACACCAGATGCATGTGCATGCATGTCCAAGATCCCTGGAAGAGAAGGGATTGTGGCGTGCCCATCCCTCCTAGGGAGGTGATTTTTCACTTACTATCTTTCTGGTGAGCGCATGTACCCTAGAGCAAAAATCTCTCCAAAAATAAAAATAAACTCCACTTTGCTATCTCCTCTCTGTGTCCTCGTCTCTAATTCTTTTTTTTTTGGAGAGCTTTTTGCCATAGGGCGCATGTGCTCGCCAGACAGACAGAGAGAGACAGAGAGACAGAAAGTGATAAATCACCCCCCCGGGGGGATGACCATACCGCAATCCCTTCTCCTCCATTCTCTTCTCAGGATCTTGGGCATGCATGCACACGTGCCTGGTGTGAGTTTTAAGCTTCTGGGTCCGAGACTCAAACTGCAGTCGACTACATGGGAGTCCAGCAGCATAGCCATTACGCTACCTGCTGGTCCCCACATCTCTAATTCTTTATGAGCTGTGGACAAAAACTAGCATTGCTCTTCCACATCAATATGTGCACATAAAAAAGTCTGTATAACATGTAGATGCATCTACTAAGTACACATTAGATATCCAGGTATTGAGAGTATCTTTTCATATATTGTTCTAGAAATTCACAGACAACATAGGCTTGGCAAATATATTCTCTGTAGAAACTAACTTCCTGGACTTTCTTTTGAAATCTGCACAAATTTCTGTTTTGTTTTTTTTTTTTAATTCTTATTGTTCATTATTGTATCAGTTTAAATGTATAAGGAGAAGGTATGTTCATATGCATAAATAATTATAAAATTATACATTAAAAAGGGACTGGTGGTGTCAGTCAACCTTGAAAAGTGCCTAGAAATAAAATGGTAAACTCTGGCTTATATCAAGAAGAGTAGATCAAGAGGAATTGTATTAGACACAGATACTTAAAAAAGATACTCTTGCGTCTATGACTTTTTAAGTGGTAATTCTTTCTGAGTTCGTGTTTTGTTAAATTGAATTGGTAACTGCATTATCTTTAAGTAAGAGAGAAGTTGACAGTCTTAATAGATTTAAGTGATGCTGAATTGTTCTTTGTACCTGACAGGGTCATTATGAACATGGGAAGAAACTGCTGCTCTCAGGATGGACAGAAAACTAGGGGACAAATGCTAAGACACCAGGCATATTTCATTATATACACATATCAAAGGTACATAAATTCAGCTAAGTATGACCATATTAGGCAGCCTCAAAAAACATGTAACTAAGTTTAATATATGCCCACATTAAAAATGCAACCTGAAGAAATACAGAGCTGCAATGAAGAGACCGTGAGAGCTGGTTGTAATAAAAGAGTGATTCTTCAGGAGATCTCTCTCTCTCTTTCTCTCCATACGTGCTCACCATTCTCTGCGCTTTTCTTGGCCATGCTGGAGGCCTAAGACTTTAGACTTTCCAGCCACTAGAATTGTGAATTTGTAAATAGACCTACTTTCTTTACCAATCAGCCATGCTCAGATAGTTCTGTTAGCAGAGAAGGACTAGGACAAACCATTAAAATACTAGTGGTCACCACCACATGGCTATTTGAAAAGTGACTGGATACTTCTGATTTTTTTTCTGAATAATAACTGCCAGTTTCTTATAATGAGAACAGAATGACAATTAAATATAGTCCCTGCCACAGATCAGAGTGCTAGCCAGAGTACATGCACATCACTGAGACACTTTTAGTTTGTGTAGCCAAAGGAGGAGAGAAAATAGGAGAAGATGCCCAATGAGAGGAACACTGGGCCTGCCTGGGAAATCTCAATTCCTGCTCCTCCCTGGGTCACCAGAGAAAGGCAAGACCCTTTCAGAACCACTTCACTCTATCAGGGTGAAAGTGGACTCATAACAAGACAATAGATAAGAATTTTAGTGCTCATGGATATTTTCCTTTCACGACAAATGGTTTTGTTTTCCAATTTAAACAGTGGTAGAAAGTTTCCTTTCAAAAATATTTTTTAATGGATAAGAATTTCAGTGATTAATTTATATATTATATATAGTCTATGCTCACAGATACTTTCTTTTTATGACACATAGTTGGTTTCTGATTTAGACAGTGAGAGAAAGTTTCCTTTTAAAAATAAATTTTGGGGGGAACCAGCAGTTAGTATAATGACTATGTCACTGGAGTCCTACGTAGTTGACCACGGTTCGTGTCCCGGGCCCGGTGGCTTAAACTCACGCCGGGCACGTGTGCGTGTGTGCCCAAGATCCCAAGAGGAGAATGGAGAAGAAGGGCTTGTGTCGTGGCCATCCCCTCTGAGGGGTGATTTCTCACTTTCTGTCTCTCTGTCTCTCTCTGTCTGTCTGGCGAGTACACACGCTCTGTAGCAAAAACCTCTCAAAAAAATAAATAAATAAATAAAATATATATTTTTTTTACTTTAAGGGTCCATTTTCAAGTGAAATCTGTTATTTAAAAATGGTAAAATGGGGGCCCATCCAAAAGCCTAGTGATTATGAATCAGATCCCACATAGCCAATCACAGCCAAACCATCTAGGGCAGCTTGAAAAACACACAGGATGCATGTGCATGCAGGCCCAGAATGCCAGCAGGATGGAGAAATGGGGAAGGGACTGTGGTGTCACCAGACCCCACTAAGGAGGTGCTTTCTTCTCTTTCTCTCTCTCTCTATATATATATACCCTCTTGCAAATAAAAAAAAATAGTAAACATGTATATGAACAGTATGAAAATCAAGAAAATGAGTAACAAAGTTCATTAAAACACTATTCTAAAACACATGTCATAGCTGCACAGTATGGTAATTTATTGTGCCGATGAGTGAATAACCACATCATGGCTAACTCTCTTTCTGTAAGTTTTCCTGGAATATTAGAAGTACAAAACCAAGAATACACAAGATTTCTAATGTATTAACCAATATTAAATGAAAATATTATCACTAGGAATTTGATGCAAACCTCAGTTTTTCTATAACAACACATGGAGATATGTTACCAAAAGGAAATCATTTCCTGAAAAGAAATGTGAAATATAAAGAAAAGTACATATTAAATACTGCATATACTTAATGTTACATGAACACAGCACTACAGCCCTTGACAATGTACTAAATATGGAAAACCAGACACAAATTAACATGCCTACCAGATATATACAAAAGTGTGAAGATACTAGGTTATGTTAGAGGGAAAGTATCAAACGTACATCGGCTCAAAATTAGGTTAAAATACAAAATGATTTACATGTTTTAAGACTATATGCAAGTGATACTTTTCAACAAATACACATTGCAGAGCCTTTTTAAAAAAACCTGTCATATAAATAAATTTAAGTCAAAAGTTGAAATTTGAAAACTTTACATAGAAAAAAATATCATTAGACCATCAGTGATTTGTGTATTGTAAGAATATGCACTGATTGTATTAGAGGGACACATTAGAATTATTCTGTTCTACTAAATAACGAGCAAGACATTTTTAACTTAGTCAAATGAGAAACAAATACAGTCCTTTGAATCATTTCTTTAGGAAATGAGTAAAATAAAAGGCAGTAAAGTACATATTAACTGCATATTTCTAGGAGAATCCCTGCTGTATTTTTCATTTTTGTTGTTTTGTGAAAGAACTCTTAGTCTTACCAAAGTTACAAACTTATTTTGAGAAGTCAAGTTCTCTTGATTACTAGCAAAACGGATTACAAATGAAAGGTTTTTTGGTTATATTTGATCTCTATGATTTCCAAAAGAAAGGATATTTCATTTTTTTTAGCTTTCAGTAGTAAACCTATGCTACTTTAGAAAACACTCATATTTTGCATCTCCAATCCAACTGCAAGCTCCATGAGGAAGTTCCTGTTAGTTACTGTTAGATTTCCCTGACCACCCTCAACTCAATTCTGAATATTCTCATAAAGCAAGACAACAAGTGGAAAGTAAAACTTTACCCTAATGAAGAGGATCTTTTCTCCCACTCGGTATCTCCCTTGAGAGAGCCTCTCCACACAGAACTTGTTTGGGCATTTGCAAGGAGGATCTTCAGAAATTCGTTTCACCTGAAAGAGCAGAGTAGGTTAGGTCATTTCTCCTTAATCAGGCTGTATTTACATCAGTTTCTTCCAAGGGCTCCAAGACTTTGGACCATTAACGTAGATTCTGGCGTCCAAGATCTTCCACAAAGATGTCATGGTATCCAGAGTTTTGTTTATATATATGTGTGTGTGTGTGTGTGTGTGTGTGTGTGTGTGTGTGTGTGTGTCTGTGTCTGTGTATACATACATATATATACAAGTGTGTATGTATATATATATCTATATATATACAATTTTGACTTAAATTCACCTCTGCTAGGCAAAAAGAGTTGGAAGAGGAAAACATGAACTCACTTGCATGCTGGTATAAAAGAATACACAACTTAGTTTCCCTAGGATAAGAAAGGTTGCATAAAGAGAGAAACATAAAATACTGAAGGAAAAACAGTATGAGAGGGGAAAGTCCCGAAATAACACTTATCTTGACAACGAGACAGTTATTCCTCATTGTCATATAAGGAAGAACCAACATTATTTCAGTAAGGAAAGAACAAGAAAACCAACTTTGTCATATACACTCTAGTCAGTTCCTATGTCATCCCTAAATTTTCCAACATTTGAGCCCATGATTCTTGGTACTTATTTTTATCATAGCATATTGTATCTCAGTTATCGGTTAACCTTAATGTCTCCTTGCTAGAACGGATTCCTTGGCGGTAAAGATAGCAATTCATTACATTTTTCAATCCTTGATATCAAGCACAATGACTTAAAAGTATGTAATAAGATTTCAATAAAGGCATATTAAATAGATAAATGAATATAGATAAATAAAACAGGGATCCATACATGACACAGAGAGGAAATGCCGGAACAGAATGAGAGTCGATTCAAAGAACCTTAGAGATGGTTTTCAATGAAAAATAAGGAACAACCTAACACATATCTTAGTCCCACTGTCTTATACTTGGTCACACATATATCCCCCCAATGACTTTAGCATTAGTAGAATTCTGTCCCTAGAGATATTTTGAAAAGATGGTCTCAAATGGAATACTGACAATAGAACTCTAGGGTGGGCATGGGGTCATAAAGCCAATGGGTATATCTATATATGTTATTTTTAGTGTTTTCTTTGCACATATCTCTTTCTATATGTGGATAAAAATACAAATGTGTGGGGTCAAAGGTGGTAAAGTGGTTAAGGCGCTGGACTCCTACGCAGGCAACCATGGTTTGAGTTCCAGACTTGGCAGCCTGAAACTCAACCCTGCGCACATGTGCATGTATGCCCCAAATCCCAAGAGGGGAATGGAGGAGAAGAGATTGTGGCATGGCCATCCTCCCTAAGGGAGTGATTTCTTGCTTTCTGTCTCTCTGGCAAGTGAATGTGCCCTATAGCAAAAATCTCTAAAAAAAATTACAAATGTGAATATATTCATGTATATACAAATTATGTTTTATGTTTTTACTAGAAGAGGTACAATCTTCCTTAGCACCAAAGTAAGGGAGGCTTCCGTGAAAAAAGCAAGGATGAAGGAAAGGAGGAAGAGAGAGAGGAGGACTTTGGTGACCGTCAGAAAATCCAGATAGACAGCATCAAAACAGCACATGCCCTGAGGCCTAATCACTGGGAAGTTCATGCTAGACACAATTTTGTTGCCATGTAGTAATTGAACAAACAGTAAATTGGTGTTTGAGTGTTTGCTTTGTTTTGTTTTTTTTTTTTTTGCTAAGAAATGACAATCTTAAGTCTTTATGGAAAGTATTTTCACCTTACAGTGTTCTTAGAGGAGACACAGAAACTGCTGGTAAAGAATGAAGTAAAATACAAGAAACATTTTCTCAAGTGGCCTGCCCTTTTCTAATGCTTTGAAAATGGACTTGATTTCAACAATCGAGGGCTTTTTTTGTAGTGGTATGTGAAGGGGAGGCAGAAGTGGAAGAGACAAGGCCAGACTGTGGGCAGTGGAAATGCATTGTTCAGTCAACAGTGACCGATGACATCTCTGCTTCTTACATTACCTCGGGATAAGTCAGTCTGGCAGGTGTTCTCTTTTTGGCTAGGAACCCAGCCAGTGTTCTGCTGAAATGGGATTTCAAGAGGAGCCTGATTACTCAGAATTATACTATCTCTCATCCCCAGACTGAGGAAGTTGATGGAGAAGAGGAAGAAAGTAAGAATGGTTTCTTAGAACTGTATTCAACTCTTTGTGTGGGAACTAGCTCAACAGGAGGGGATGCAAAGAGAACTAAGCCTGACCCCACTGTTTCATCACAGCTGAATCACTCTATGAGGACATCTGGAGAATAAATTCATATGAATGAACTCCACTGCGTTTCTTTCATGATATCTTGATTAAAGAAGGTGGGGTGTATTATCCACATAAAAGGTCACGTCATTGTTGTATTTTTCCCCACTATTTCCCTAAGTTCCCCAAGGAAATATGAGGAGACAGAAAAGGTTTCAAAACCAGCACTTATTGTTGAAATCTTCACTGGAATATTATTATATCTGAACATGCGTCTGCTTCTCATGCTTTTTAACATTTTTCTTTTCTACTTCTTTTACTGTTTTTTCTTCTTTTATGCCTCTTCTTCCTCCTCCTTTTCTTTTTCAGTGGTTCATAGATAATCATTTTGCCAGAGTACAAATAGTCAATATTAATAACTAAACAGAGGAAAACTGCAAGCAATTTTACATCCTTATTCTAAAGCACATATATAGGTAATTAATTTCAACTCCCCACTGCTACATAGATGCAGTGCAGCAGTTGCCATAGAAACTATTCCGTTTTTATATTAGCTATACAAGGGGGCTTCAAAAAGTTTGTGGAAAGTGGAATAAAACTGAGTTTATTTGAATGTGAAAAAATTGGGAAATCTAGGCATGATTTTTTTTTTCATAATATGCCTTTTCCATGAACTTTTTGAAGACACTGCCATGAAGCTCTGATTTAAAACATTACTGAAGTTCAAATTACTTTTCTTTCCTCTCCACTACCCATGAAATAGAACACTTCAGTGAAAAACTCTCTCTTTAACTGAATGCAAATAGTTCAATGCAATTTTCCCAAGTGTAGAATAAAGGAGACTGTAGGAGACCTTTGTGGTCAAATAAGTGGAAAATTCCAGGTTAAACAAGATCTTATTGTGGAATTCACCAGAGCCTTTGATATGCCAAAGTGCATTGCCAAACTCTAGGTAGGGACTAGAATAAGTTGTATTTCTCAAATTAACTTAACCATGGAATTTTTTCCCCAATGAGATATCTGGTGGTGTTAGTGCTTGATTAAACACTACTAAAAAATGCCCGTTTAAAAGACTTGTAGAACATAGGTCCTGGCTGGAGTAGTACAGAAATATCCATTGCACGTATTTCTTACATTCAATTAAATCCCTTACCTAAACAAATGGTTATGTTCCCGTACTCTGGTAAACTCTCAAGAGGGCCTATAGGTCTCCTGAAACCCCTCCATTATTTCCAGCTGAGAGACTAGAACCTGAGAAGCAAAGAACAACCATGGAGTGACTGCCTTGGTGTTTAACAGACAGTCTCCATCTCCCTCTCTTGTTCTGAGTTGGGGTACGAGTAAAACGTCTTCCATATTCCTTTGGTAGCTGTTTTGCCACCTTCTCCCCCTTTTCCTTTTTTTCTCCTTCTCAAGGATGAAGGACAGCCAGGTAGGAGTCAAGCTGGGAAGGGGAACTGCTCTAGCTACTTCTGGGTTCACATAAAGGGCTTCAAGTTGCAGCATGTCTTCTCTCTGCAAAGCTGCAGCAAAATTGAAAAGTGAATTGTTTGCAAAGCACATGATCAATCCATAAAAATAGAGCAAGGAAGAAGGTGTTTTCAACTTTAATGACCTATTTTGGTACTAGATAGATATATATTAACAAAATATGATCCTTGATTTTGAGAACAAAACTTGTACCTGGAGAGAAATGAATATTTATACTCCCCGAAGTACATTCCTCATTAAAACACATCAAACTCCCAAAACAGTAAGGAGTCAATTATCAGTTTTTCCTGAGATGAGATGCCAATAAATAAATAAATAAATAAATAAATAAATAAATACATAAATAAATAAATAAATCATGTTTTTATAGGAGGTACTACAACCTGAACTTCAAAAGAGGAAAAAGTGTTTAAAAATAGATTTAAACAGGGACCAGCAGGTGAAGTGGTGGTGGTCAACTGCGATTCCAGTCTTGGACCCTTGGACCTGCTGGCATGAAAATCATGCTGGGCATGTGTGCATGCATGCCCAAAATTCCAAGAGGAGAATGGAGGAGAAGGGATTTCAGGATGGCCATCCCAATTTGGGAGTGAGTTCTCATTTCCCTTTCTCTCTGTCTTTCTAGCATCTAACTGGTCTTAAAAACAGTGATTTTAGAACCCTTTTAGGCAGTTTTAAATAAAAACATGGACCTATTTAGGTCCTGAGTGGACTAAACTGTTAACCAAAAGAAACTAATACTAGTATTGGCTAAGCTACTTTACAGCTAAGTTTAAGTTTACTACCCTTCAGAAAAATAAAAGTTCTCTAGCTGGTCTCATGGTCTTGTGATTAAGGGAGCCAGATTCCATGATAGGGTGGTCTGAATCCCAGCCCCAATGGCTTGAAGAAAATAGGCCATGTTTGTGTGTATGTGTGCCCCAAATCCCAATGGAAAAGAGAAATGGAAGAGAAAGGCATGTGACATGACAGTGACAGGGTGGGGGGGGGGGATTCTTTCTCTGATTCCCTCTCTCTCTCTGTCTCTGTCTCTGCCTGACAAGCAAACATCTTGCAAATTATAAATGAAAAAAAAAGAAAGAAAGAAAGAAAAAGAAGGGTTCTTACTCAGACAAATTGTTCTATTTCTGCTTTATCTAAACCTAACATAGTTTATAGTATCACAAAGAGGAAAGCAAAAGATGGAGAATCCTTTTTTCTGTATTCTATAATGTCAGTCATTTCGCCAGCTCTTTTCAGCTTAGACCCAGAGAATGAAACTCCCAGCTGCGGGCCCACGGTCCCTCCAAGCCAGTCCTGCCTACTCTACAGATGGCACTGGTTGGCGCTAGCTTCAAAGGATTCTTTCCATGTTCATGAGACATAGCTCAGCCAATGTCTCTGGCATTACCACTTCTAAAGCACTCATAAGCAACTACAACTCCATAAACGCTACTTATAACCAAGAACCATTTCATCGGCAATGGGGAGAACTCGAGAGCTTTATTTTGCTTTTTTCATTTGCCAGGGTGTGTAGGTGTATGCCCTTGCTGGAGAGAGACAGAGAGACAGAGGGAGAAAAAGTGAGAAAGCAAGCCCAGTGGAGAATGATGACACTGCAATCTCTTCCCTTCCATCCTCTTGTAAGATTTTGGGCACGTGCACACAAGTACCCTGTATGGATTTCAAGACACTGGATCTGGAACTCCAAATGCATAGTCAGCCATGTGGGATCCACACACCTGAGCCACCACGGCACTGGCTGGCCCACCTTGAGAGTTTTAATTAGCTTTCATAAACATAGACATTATTTACTGTAATTATAAGGTATTAATAACATGGGACCAGCAGATGGTGTAATGGCTATGTCGTTGGACTCCCATGTAGTCGACTGCGGTTCAAGTCCCAGACCAGTTAATTAAAACCACGCCAGGCATGTGTGTGTGTGTACCCAAGATCCCAAGAAAAGAATGGAGGAGAAGGGGTTGCGGTGTGACCATCCCTTCTGGGGGGGAGGGGGTGTGATATCTTGTTTTCTGTCTCTCTTTCTCTGTCTTTCTGGTGAGTGCATGTGCCCTATGGCAAAAAAAAAAAAAAAAAGCATTTTTGGCATGAGGAACATGCCAGGCATGTGTGCACATGTGCCCAAAGTCCCGCAGGAGAGAGAAAAGGGGAGAAGGGATTGCAGTAATGACCACTCCCTGTGCAGAGGGGAATGCTTTCTCTCTCTCTCTCTCTTTCTCTCTCTCTCTCTCTCTTCAGTGAGTATACACTCCCTCTGGAAAATTAAGACAAACAAAACAAAACAAAATTTCCAAGTTGCCAGAAATTGTTATTCAAGTATCACGCTTAGTGGAAAGACCCCAGAGTCAAAGTTATTAAAATCTAAGTGCCTCCCTTCTCCTCTCCTCTTCCTAACAGGTTACTCAACTTCTTCTTTTTTCACTTTGTACTTAATCACTGTACATCTTTACAGCATACAATATGGATTTTTCAGAGCTTCCATTTTCTCAGTAAGAAGCCTGCCTTTCAGATATGAGAGCTCTTGAAAAACAGCGAACGCTAGACCCTGGCCAACAATAACAGCAGTTACCATCTCCACCACGACTGCACTTTCTCTTCTCCAATAATCCTCAAAATCGTGTGCCTCAGACAACTTCTCTGTGAAACAGGAATCAAGACCCAATAACAATGAGACTGAAGTGTTTCCAAGTAATATTTTCAGGAAGTTAACTTAGTATCCTACATTTTAGATAGTGCTTTGCAGAATTAAGTGACACTTTGAACAAATAAAATAACTGACTCAACTTTGGATCTCAACATGAACTGTAGGACTGTGAACCTTTTCATAGGAGTTTAAAATAAACTCCAAGGATGGATAGCTGCAGTGGTGTGGCAGTAACAGTGCTGAGGCCACACGGGAAGGCCCAGGTTCACATCCCAAGGTCTCCTTGTTTGCGTGAGGCACACATGTGCGCATGGTCCTATCTGGCTGAAGTTTGAGAGAGGATATGAAACCCCCTTGGGGGTGTGCACTACCAGGATTTTGGGCATGCACACACACACACACACACACACACACACACGTGTGCTCAGCATGGTTTTCATGCCCCTGGATCCAGGACTCAAAATACACAGTCGGCCACCTGAAATCCAGACACCTAGGCCACCATGCCACTGGCTGGCCCAGTCTGAGCGTTTTAATTCATATACCTAGAAACCATTTACTGTGATTATTAAAACACTTCTAGCTTGATAAACATGCCAGGCATATGTGTGTGTGTGCCCAAAGTCCCAAAAAGAGGGAGAAAAGGAGGAGAAGGGATTGCAGTATGACCATTCCCTATGGGAGGTAGCGGGTTGCTATCTGGTTCTCTCATGGAAAAAGAAAATAAACTCTAAAAAAGTAAATGCCAAGAAAATTGAAACAGATAAAGGTTAGACTGATGAGGTTATACAGAGTGTGTTTTGTAGTTCAAAGATTGACTGCTGGTAAGAAGTCTGGCCAGTTTTACTCACTGCATCATCAAGTAAGTTTCCAGTACTCTTTTTCCCAGAAGACTTTGAGGAAGGAGAGGGTGACGGAGAAGGCGCAGAAAGTGTTTCTTCTTGTTCAATCTCTTTTTCCAATTTTATCAAACCAGGAGGCTCCACACCATACCTTTCAAAAGATACCACATTATTATACAGACGTAATTTACCATGATGCAATTACTACATATTACACTTGATTATGAATACCACAGGGTTCTTGAATTAGCGTCCTTTTATGTAAGGGATGTCTGTATATACACACACATCCATAAGTGTGTATATTTACTTGTCGTGTATGTATATTTAGAAAAAATATGAACACACACATGATAACATACTACAATTAAAAATACTCAGTATAGTATGTTAATGAGTCAATAACATGAATAACAATGTAAAATTTAGTCCTCCGCTTTCACATTTACCAGTTTTAATATTAGCACTAGAATTAAATTGAAGTTTGAATACAAGCTTGTTAATGATGATAAAGATAAAATCTAAGGGCCAGAATAACATTTCAAAGCAGTAATAGTCTAAAATATACATCTGAAAATGGTATAGAAAGAAAAAAAATGTACTGTTCATGTATTTCTCGATGGGCCTAGGTTCAGGATTGGGGTATGACTTACATGGACTCATAGGTTGCGCTCTTAGGAGCAGCATAATGAAAGCATATGTACTGTTAGTGGAAAGAAAATGAACAAAAGGGGAACAGAGTAATGACTTAGAATAACAAACAATACGTGTAAAATTGTGTGCGTTATATTACAAATGCCGTTTAAGTTTAAAACACAGTTGGCCATTGCTCTCAAATTCTTATCTCCCATAATCATATTTCCTCATTTTGTTTTTTTTCACTATAGGGCGCGTGCGCTCGCCAGACAGACAGAGAGAGGCAGAATGCGAGAAATCACCCCCAGGGTGGATGGTCACGCCGCAATCCCTTCTCCTCCATTCTCCTCTCGGGATCTTGGGCACGCACGCACACATGCCCAGCGTGAGTTTTAAGCCACCGAGTCCGGGACGCGAACCGCGGTCAACTACGTGGGAGTCCAGTGACATAGCCATTACGCTAACTGCTGGTTCCCATCATATTTCCTCTTAAGGCAAACTTAAAAGTCAGCTTGGTTTTCTGATCTATATCAACTCTCTCTACATGGGGAAGCCAAGGCAGCTTTAGAATTTGAAAGGTGCAAGGGATTTGGAGACTCATCCAGCGGGACCCTTTCATTTGTGCAGACAGGAATACAGACGCAGAGAAGGCACATAACTAGCCTAGATCAAAATGAGAAGCCAAATGCTGGTTTCTTGAATTTGGGCTGATGCTATTTTCCTCTGACATTTGGAGAAGAAAGCATCCCTTGGCTACTAAAAATATCTATAAAATATTTAAAAACATTACTTGGATATTAAAAAGTAATCTACAAGGTAAATAATCTACACACAGAATATCAGTACCTTTGGATGAACAGTATATTAACGTATCATTACATATAAAGCCTTCAATCATTGTCCTGTGTTAAAGGCTTGTCTTAACTACCGTCATTACATCTGTGTTCAGTACGCACTTGTAGGGGAAAGCAGTTTCCCTACTCTTGACATTTTGTTCTTGTAGAAGGTGCTCAATTAGTTTAGCTTCTAGCCTCTCAGCGTCATGGCTCCTTCCCAACAGGAAGAAGGATGATCAAATTGGTCATTTGAGAATAAACTGGGCATGCTAGACTCAGTTTATCTTTCTTCTTCTAGGAAGAAAGCTGCTCACCAGAAACCCTCCTTATGAACCCCAATCCTGACTCACCTTTGCTGGTGACTAACGTGTTAGTCTAATGCTGGGGTTCAGTTGCAGATCTGTAATGTGTCTGTGAACTTGGCCCCCCTCACTTATAAAAGTGATGTTTAATATTTCACCTGTCACTCTGTCATTCTCATTTTTTTTTGTTTTCAGAATTCAGATAGTGAAGAGGGATTTTGCATGTCAAGAGCTCTTTAAAACCTGAAGAACATACATTAGAGTTTGATGCAGAGCAGTTTACACTGGCACAACTCAAAGGACAATTTCTGCTCTGAGAAGAGCCTGGTCTATGGAGGGATTTTCGGTTACGTATAAATCATTAGCAAAAAGTCCTAGATGCTGCTTATTGTATTTCTAACCTTTTCTATACCCAGTAACTGGGGTGTTGGTGTTAATGTGCTGGAGGCAGATTCTGTAAGAGCAGAGACTAGCGTCTGCTTCACAGCATCCCTGCATGTGGCATCCTGGAACTGCGGGCGCCTCATAACTAATCATCATATATTTTAAAAATCCCTTTGTACTCATGTCACAAGGACAGGAGCTCTCAATGTAAATTCTGGTTCATGGCCTTGGATCCCTAAATGCATCTATCACTTCAGTAACACGTGCCAATATAAAACATGCAAAAATGCCTGACTGGAAAAATTTTAAAAATTCTTCTGGAATACCTGTAAACCCTGTTAAAACTAAAATACGCATATTTTATATTTTCTAGTCATCATTCCTGAGGCTGAACGCTACACAGCTTCTCATTACTACTGACAGGTATCAAAAGCACTCACAGGGAGTTTTGTTTATTATTCTCCTCAGGTGTAGGCCTGAACTAACTAGACTATTAACCTACTCCTTAAATTTAGAAAGTCACTTAACCTCTAGGAGTTCATTTTCTGTTAGAAAAGCAGGTAAAAACAGCTTGCCCTGGAGGTCTATCCTATCATAGAAGGAGGAGAAGGAAGACCGTCAGAAAAAGAAGTCCTGTTGAACACCTTCAGTGTGTCTGGCACTCTTGGGCAGCTGGACAGACAGGGTTTCTGAACCTCAGCTTTCTTTTCATTCAGAATGCCAGTTCTAATGTCTATGTGTTTATACCATTAGACGGATGTCAGCCTGCATGGGATGTCCATGGCAATGTCTAACATGTGACACAACCTCTTAGCTTGGTGTTGATAAGTTAAGTGACATATT
Organism: Tupaia belangeri chinensis; assembly: GCF_000334495.1. NCBI lineage: Eukaryota > Metazoa > Chordata > Mammalia > Scandentia > Tupaiidae > Tupaia > Tupaia belangeri. Next base: position 2,828,300 of record NW_006159671.1, on the reverse strand, counting down.
AAAGGTACCAGGCAGTACTGTGGTTCTGTTGCATAGGTTTTCAACTTTTTAAATATATTGTACCACCAAATGAGATCATCTGAACAACCTCAGAATTAAGGCGTTTTAAGATGCAAAGTTTTGGGTCGTTGGAAAACACACGAGATATTTTTGCATAGAAAAATGTGTCATAACTGTCCCGAAAGACTAATAGTACTTGTGCTATTGTTATTTCCTTTATGGAAGAATTTAAAAATTGGTTTTTTGAAGTTTTTATTTCCAGAGGGCATGTGTGCTCTCCAGAGAGCGCAATGGGGCATGGCCACACTGTCTTATCTGTTTCCCTTCATTCTTCTTTCCCAGCAGGATTTGGGGCATGTGTTCTCAAGTCCTTGGGGCTGGGATTTGAACTTCAGCTGGCCACGCGGAATCTGACTCCCTTAACCACTAGGCTATAGGGCTGGCTCAGAGCCATAAAATAAAAAATAATACTAACAACAAAATCCTGGCTTTTGACAGAAAGTGGAAGAATACGGTAGATTTACTGCTGAGTGAAGTAAGCCAGGCTATGAAGGAGAGACACTGCATGTCTTCACTTAATATATACCGACTGTCCGCACTCTGTGACTGAAACTGATAGACTAAAGGATATAGAAACACAGTAAATGGATGGGAATACCAGATATAGTGTGTGTGAAAGAGGAGAGTCTGAGGAAGGACATTTAGAAGAAAAATAGAGAGGCAAAGCATGAATGGGACAAAGAAATGTGGTTTTATTTGCTGAAGATAATTTTGTAGTTTTATCAACTGGACTAGGGAGAAATAGTCATATGTTGGAATATTCACTTTGTAAACTAAATAACACGATGGAATGTATAAGAGAAAATGAAATAAAAATATTTAAAATAAAATTTCTAGAAGGGAATTTTCCTTGATTTCAAATAAAATTTTCGAGAATGGTAGAATATCTGAAATGTTGGGTTGCTGGAAATGTCATGACTCATCTTTGCATAGAAAAATGCACCGTGATTTTTCTGACAGCCCAATTTCTCGGTGCTGGAGTTTAGCAGATGAACTTTGGCAGGCAATCCTGCTCTGTGTCTCTAGACTTCTTTGGCTTCTTAGTTCCATCAAGGTATGAAGTTTGGTTATGTTTAATGTTCTTTTGAGAACAGCATAAACTTGGCAGTGAGGCTAGAAGAACTTAACACATTAGAAGTCACAGTCAATTAAAAATCAATCCTAAGTGAAAACATATTTGAAAGTATAAATTAGGTCAATTGGAAAATGTGATTTCATTTGTAATCGTGGATGGATTCATGCCACCTTGCAGGAATAGGTTGCATAATTTTTGCTTTCTTTTAATAAAGTACGATAATAATAAATACGCTATTAGAATAACAACAAACTGGACCTTATGTTCAATACAAACAAAGTAGATTAGGTTTGAATCAAATTGGTAACAAAGTCAGAGATAGAAAACTTTGCCCTGGAGGTTTTTCTTTATCTGGGAATGTTGAAAATTAGCTATGCCACTGAACACAGAAAAATCAACACTAAGCCCCAAATCTCTGCTTTTATTGGCTTTCAAATATTTCGAGCTGCCTAAGGTACAGTCAGCCAGGCCTGAAATGCACACTTAACTACGATTCATTGGCTTCCTGTCTGTCTGGAGATGTCAACAGGCTGTAAATCATAAAATTCCCCTTGGGTTGGGGGTCTGCACCTGCACTCCAACTTCGTCATCAAACAGAACTTTTTTTCCTTTCTCCAAAAGGCTGCTTCATTTGGGTTTCCATGATTAACTCCACACTACTTCACATTTTAATTTTGTCTATGAGGTTTTCTCAAACTTATGTTGTGTTGTTCTTTGCACCTACAATATTTTAGAGCTATAGAAGGGGGTAGTTGCTGTTCTCAAACTGAATAAGGGTCAGATCAAAAATAGCAAGACTGAATCCACTAAAATCAAATTCCCGTAATTATAATCCTCAGTCACATGAAAGTAGGGGAAATACTCAAAGGGCAACATATTTGTTTTTGTCTCATTGAAAAGCGATGCTAGGGAAGGGCATATGGTTCAATGATTTTATGGTGCACTTCGAGGAAAAGGTTTCTCATTTATCTGGCCTTTGACATAAATTTTGAGATGGAGGGAGGTGAAATAACTTAGTCTCCAAACTGAAACCTAAATTAGAAAATTGATTCAAACTATTTAGTAGACACCTAGAAACTATTTTACTTGGGTTAGAGATCATTTCAGAGTCAAACAAGCAAAACTTCCCCTTTGTAAAGCATGTAATAGGTAGTTTATAGATCCCTGCAAGATCATTTATTTTCTGGTTTAAAACAATTTAAAGATTGATTTAGATTTGGAAGGAAATTTTAACCTTTAAATCCCATGAGTCAGTTAATGATCTTTATATAAGCCTCTATATATTTTTAAAGTAATATTTCTTTCCATTAGGCTGTGAATTGAAAGGGAGATTAAAATGTTTGTAAAGTATTTCCTTTGAATGGCAATAAATTTTGTTCCAAATCAAGAAAGTACTCAAAAATAAAGATCATAAAATGCCCCATTATGATGTCACTCATTATGGCTCCAAACCAAAATATTTCACATTACACATTTTTCAATTATTTATTTATTTTTTTTGGAGAGGTTTTTGCTATAGGGCGCATGTACTTGCCAGAAAGACAGAGAGAGACAGAGAGACAAAAAGCAAGAAATCACCCGCCAGGGGGCATGGCCGTGCCACAGTCCCTTCTCCATTCTCCTCAGGATCTTCAGTATACACGCATATGTGCCCAGCATGAGTTTAAGCCACCAGGTCCAGGACTCAAACCGCAGTCGACTACATGGGAGTTCAGCGACATAGCCATTACGCTAACTGCTGGTCCCCACATTTTTTCAATTTGATCATAAATATCATCTTAATTCCACAGCCTGCGAAAGAACTGAATTCACAATTCCTTTTCTTTTCTCAGAAACAAGTTTCAGTGCAGTGTCATTCAAATGTCTTTGAGGTTTTATTGACTTGCTTTGGCTGAGTGTTTTACTTTTCATCAGACAAACATGTATTTTACATTTAGAAAATGACAGCTTTCTGAAATATTAGCGAGGGGATTTCACTTTCCAGTGAAGATAGCTCTATTTAGTTCAGAATCTAATGAAGTTTAACCCATGAGAACAAAAATAAGTGAAGTAAGTGACCTCATTCTCCCATCTCAGAACTCAGAGAGCTCACAGCTCTGAAAGGAACTTTATGGAGTGTCCTCAGATAGGAGATGGTGGCAGACGATGGTAAACATTCTGGAAATCATTTCCAAAGTGATGTTGACGCTTTTAAGACAACTTGTTTATAATCTGGAGAAGTAAATAAAATATAAGAAACTATTATGCCAATGATTAACAACATGGAATTTAGATTTTTCTGAGGACTTGGCTCAAGCCAAAATTCCTCTGTCCTATGGAATCTAGCAAAGAACGCCATCAGTCTAGCCTTTTGCCGTTGTTGTAGAGAAATTCTGTACTACTGATTCAGTCTCACTACTTACTGTTCTGTTCATATTTTCTATTTCTTCCAATTCAATCTTGATAGGCTGTTATGTGTCCAGGAATTTATCCACTTCTGCTAGATTTTCCAATTTGTTGTTAAAAAATGACCCTCTTTTAATCTTTGCATTTCTGTGAAATCAGCTGTAATGTCTCCTTTTTTGGTTTCTGATTTTATTTGTGTTTTTTTTTCCCCCCTTAGTCTAGCTAACAGTTTGTTTATTTTATCTTTTCAAAGAACTAACTTTTCATTTTGTTGCTCTGTGTGCGAATGCATGTTGTGATTCTTGAGTGCTCCCCTCAGATAAATTCTAGTTCAGGCTAAAGACGCGTTGCATCACTAATTTGTGTAAATCGTATAGTTTTCCAGAGAGGGGTCGGGGATGAGGGAGTAAAAACTGAATCTGGATGTAGGTTTAATATGAAGCAAAATTTAGGCGTAAATAGATTGGAATGATGAATTTCCCTATTTTCCTTCAGCTAATATGCTCAACATAGCAGTAAGGTAGTAAGGTTTGGGTTCAGTGGCCTACTATTCGTAAAGCACAATGGAATGTCCCTCAAAGTACAAAGTCTTCATGGGCCAATTCCATAGTCCATTGTTAAGGGAGCCAGATCCTATGCGGCTAGTAGTTTGAGAGCAGTTTGAATCCTAGCCCTAGAGGCTTGAAAAACACACCAGGCAGGTGTACATGCATGCCCAAAATCCGGATGAGAAAGGGAACAGAGGAGAAAGGACAGCAGCATGACCACACCTCACCAGGGGTGCTTTCTCTCTCTCTCTCCCAGGACACTGCTCATGTCCTCTGGCCAAAATAATAAATAATGTATATAGAGAAAATGTATATAGAGAAAAACTTGAGTAGATACTTATAGGTCAATTTTTAATCTATCCAATTATTATTTAACTGCTTAACATCATGCCACACAGAACAGTAAGTAACTGTAACTCACTTTAATAATTATTGTGAGTAATCTATTAGCATATTTTCTTTTTCACTGAAAGTGAAAGTGGGTGAAGAACATAAAAGGCCAAATTTACAAATTGAAATGTTGCGATATAACGGCAGCCCTAGCCCTTGCATAACTACTTTCTGAAATCAGTACTTTTTTACTATGAATAATTGCTTTTATCTGCTCACAGATTATTAAGTATAGAAATGGAGCAACCCAGAATCCCAATATTTAAATATGTTGGGATGGGGAGACAGATACTTCATATGATGCTTCACCTTAAAACTGACAGGGTCATTTTAATCCCCCTTCTTTAACCAAGCTCTTATTTTTATTTTATTTATTCATTCATTTTATTTACTTATTTATTTTAATTTGATCAGAAAGACAGAGAGAGAGAGAGAGTGAAAGAGGGAAAGTGAGAAAGCAAACCACCAGGTCTGAGACTCGAACCGTGGTTGGCCATGTGGGAATCCAGCGCCCCCATCCACCACACCACTTGCCGGCCCCCATTAACCAAGGTTTTCATTTGTTTTATACTCTATGGCAATTGGAAATTTAAGCCAGTCTCAAAGCTATAGGACTAGTGATTTCTAAAGGCATTTTATCACTGGGTAGCTTGTCTTCTTTGATGACGTATGCGGAGCCATCTTAGGAAACTTCTTCTGGGAGGAGGAAAAAACAAGGAGTAATTGTAGAAATCATAGCTAATTAAGTAATAAAAGGGACTTCATCAGGTAAGTCAACTCGCTTTGGTTTCACATTTTTCCATGTATTATCTTGCAAAGAACCAGGCATGGATTCTCATAGTTGTATGGAACTCAAAGAAAGAGATAAATGGGCT
>NW_006159671.1:2816247-2822936 GCF_000334495.1 Tupaia belangeri chinensis | reverse complement strand
CAGCAGGACTCCTAGAGTGTCCATTTCTTACAAAGAATGGTGACATGGAGGGCAATAGATCACAGAAGCTTACTCTTCCAGTCTAACTGAAGTTCTCTACTTTCGATCAACAGCTTCCCTTTCCCCACCCCACTTTCACAACTGCGGTCTTTGGTGACCACCGTCTACTCTCTGTTCCCATGAGACCGAATTTTGAGATTCCACTTAGAAATGATACCACAGAGTATTTGTCTCTCTGAGCCTGGTTTACTTCACTCAGTATAATGTCTTCCACTGCCATCCATGTTGTCACAAATGATAGAATTCCCTTCTTCTTACAGGCATACAATATATGAAGTCTTGCATATTTCAAAATTGTCAGGATAGATTATGATGATGCTTACCATAAAAATTTAATAAATTGGTGAGGTAAGAGAGATAATTAGCTTGAATCTTTCTATAGTGAATACATAGATCAAACCATCACATTGTACCTGATAAATATGTGCAATTTTTATTTGTCAATTAAAACGAATAACTGAGTAGGGACACTTGAGTGAAACCAAGACTAGAGGCTGTCACATGGCTATCTGGGAATGGTGAATGGAGGAGTAGGGAAAACTCCATGCTTCAAATTGATTTTCTACTCCATATTGAGTGAGACTCAGTAATATTTCATTTGAATTAAACATTAAAGAATGCTTTCTTTATGGATTCTTTAATGTTTACCACCCAATCATTGTGGTAAAATAAAATCATACTTGATGAACAATTTATTAAGATTATATTGACTATGATAATTTGAAGAACACAGGGTTACTTCTGATTACACATTAATTTTCTATTATATCAGAAAGAAGGTTTTTTTCTTCTGCAGTGAGTTTCCTAGCTATGCTGCAATTTGCCAATGTACACACCTTGTATTTTCTTTTCTTGATTTTCTTCAGAAGGCCCCTATTTGAGAAAGCAGTGCTAGTTTTCACTTTCTCTTGCTAGTTCATCTGATCTCAACCCTAAAAGTATATCCAGATATCTATCAAAAAATATCTTCTAATTCATTAAGAATTTCTATTTTGCATCGAGAACTTCTTCAATGTCCGTATTTCATTCCTCATTCTTTGGGTTTCATACTGAATACAGGTTTCATATTGAATACATGTCATGGGTTTCATTTCTGAATACACGTCTGGTTATTTGCAAAATAATAAATGAAAAATATGAAACCAAAGTGAGTTGACTTACCTGATAAAGTCCTTTGGTCCTATTACATAATTAGCTATGATTTGTGTAAATTCTCCTTTTTTTCCTTCTTCCAGAAGAAATAATCTCCTAAAATGTCTCTAGATAAGAACAAACCTTCTATATCTTTCTTTAATAAAAATATAGAGACCAATTTAAAAACTATCTCCCCACTCATAAATGAGAGCTAAAAGAACTGAGGAATGAAGTGTTGAATGGGAGAAAATGAGAAAAACAAACAAAAGAGGAGACTGAAAATTATTAGAGTGTAAACAAGAAGCAAGGGGGTAGAAGAAGAGGGAAATACAGAGATTAGAAGTCTCTCCACTGCAGAAAGAATTAGCTGGGATTGGCTCTATAGCAGAGTAGTGAGGTTATGCTCAAGAGAAGTCGAATCTCATATGTTGACCTAGCTTCAAAATCCCAGCCCAGAGACCAGCAGATGGCATAATGGTTACATCACTGGACACAGACTGAGTTGACTATGGTTCAAGTCCTGCACCTGGAGGCTTGAAACTTATGCCAGGTGCATGTGTGTGCATGCCCAAAATCTTGAGAGAATGGAGGACAAGGGATTATAGTGTGGCCATCTCCCCTGGGGGGTGATTTCTTGCATTCTGTCTCTCTGTTTCTCTCTGGCAAGTCCACACACCCTACAGCAAAATTATCTCTAAAACACAACAATACAAACCCCAGCCTGGTCAACCTACAAAATACTTCAGGCACTTGTGGGAGTACCAAAGATCCCACCAGCTGGAAGACTAGAGAAGGGTAATTGCAGCATAACCAGAACCTGTGACAGGTTCCCATCTCTCTCTCCCTGTCTCTCTTTCTCATGTAAACACATAGGCATTTTTTAAAAAATAGAGCTAACTGTGGGACCAGCAGATGGTTGTAATGGTTATATCACTGGACTCTCACATAGTCAACCATGGTTCAGGTCCCAGACCCAGAGGCTTGAAACTCATGCTGGGAATGTGTGCATATGTCATATGTGCCCAAGATGAGAATGGAGAAGGGATTGTGGTGTGGCCATCCTACTGGGGGGTGATATTTTACCTTCTGTCTTTCTCTGTCTCTCTGGGGAGCACACACGCCCTATAGCAAAAACCTCAAATCTCTCTCTCTTTCTCTAAAAATAAAAAAAAATAGAATTAACTGTTCCATAAAACTTCACATATAAAGTCCTTCCTCATTTCTCACAATGTCTAGAGGGAAAATTTATTTGATTAGAGGATTTTAGCAAATGTTTCAACATAGTGGTTTTGGCAACATAATAGTGATGTTAAGAACATTGGCGGCATGTTTTTAGTTTGAACAATTTTTCTCAAGATGTCCATACCAATTATATTCGAGTGGGTAAATACTCAACATCCAGATTAAATCGAAAATGAAAATCTAGCAAATTTATCTATTGCTTGGATGCTGAGATGGTTTATATCTTGGCATAGAAGCCTAGTTCGACTCACCTAGCTGCAATCCGGCCAAGTTCGAGCAGACAGAGACACACTTCTCTGGGTTGCTTGTGGAGGACTGAAAGACAAGAAAGAAGTGAACACTTTTATAATAGACAAGGTTGTAAAGCAGTTTGCAGTGCTAATAACAGGATTGCTAAAAACAGTCCCCACCCCAGTCTTTGTTCTGGCATTCTGAGAACTCATCCTTTCCATAGTCCACCTGATCGCATAAAGGCATCGGGGGGTCTTCAAATCTGTCCCCTAAATCCCTCCCCAGAGCCATGAAATCTCAGGAACTCTCACCCTGAGGAAATCTCATTCTGAAAATATTTTCCTCAGTATGCTAATTAGTAAGTCAATACTCGATACCTACATAGCTATAACTATAAAATAAATAATAGGTATTTTAAAACGTACAATCTAACAAGACTATAGAGCAAAACTGGCCAGTCTAATAACCTGGATCTACCTTCACTAGTGATTTTTATCAGCAAGAATGCAATGAGTAAGGATAAAAATTATGGACCACAGTCTTTTGTTGTTCCCCAAACAAAGATGAATATCAAGTGAGGTCCTGAAACTTGACCTCTCCTCATCAAATCTGATTAAATAATACTTTAGATAGAAATGAGTTCAACTGACTGGGTTTTGTAAATACGTGCCCCTTTACCACTAGCCAACTTTGCCCATCAAATGAGCATATTAGAAGACTGTTTTTCGAGTTGATATCTCTATTCTAATATAATCTGATTACTTAGTAAATTAGCTTCACCGATATCTATGGACATATTCAGAATGTTGACATATCGTAGTTGCATTTATTGAACCTACCGGAGGAGCATGTGCTGCTTATGCTATTATTTTTTAAACCAAGACAAGGGGAATTTTAAAATGTTATATTCATCAACAAATACAAATGACAGATATCAGGGGAAAATCTGCATTGAGACCATCTTTACATAGAATTATTGAGTTGTTAGGAAAGTGATGACAGATTTTTCTATGCAAAAATGCATCATGACTTTTCTGACTACCCTGTAATATCCTACTAGAAGAAAATACTAGCTTAATTGATTGCTGATAGATCCACTTTCAGAAGAATAGAAATATTACTTTAAATTCTCAAAGAAATTCATAATGATTCAATTTCCCAGTATTGTTTTTTACTTAACTTAAAGATTCCAAATCCTTTTCTCCACAGCTTATGGTAGTGGCAATATTTTGTCCACTGACAGCATCATGAAATTTGATAATAGTGTGTGGTAAATAGAAAAACTACGTTCACTTGGATTGTAAAAGTACATGATTTCATTTTGCCTTAAACAAACATAAATGTATTATTATTTGTTATAAAAATGTTACTTTTAACTAAATTGTAATCCCATCAGCAATGCTCCTTAAAATAGAATTGACTATGGAAAATCTGAGTTACAGAATTTTACTACCAATTTTTATTCTTCATAATACCAATTTTAATTTTAGTTGACCATTAGTGAATTATCACAAAACTCTACTTAGGGAAACTTCCAATTACTTCCAAGAGGTTTCAAATACAAGTTTACTGCTTTAGTTTCAGATAAACCACTGGTTGCCTATGGCTAAAATGATACCAACTGCATGAGGTTTGATTTATTGAACCAACTTCAATGCAACGTGCCAGAGGGATTATAATGTCACATAGGCATTGATTTCAAACAGACAGCAATAATACACATCACAAAACAGAACTACACAGAAGAAAAAAATCAATCTTCCTCTCTAGATCATCATTTTTTTCTGATTCAGACTTGTTTTTACCATGTCCATAGTACAAATAACAGTTTTGACTGAAAAAAGACTACATTGAAAAGTGAGGAGAGGAAGACTTTTAAAGGCCCTGCTAATGCCCTCATCTTAAGAAAGCTATGTGTATGGAACCAGTACGTGCTGTAGTGTAAGGTGCTGGACTCCCATGTAGTTGATCACGGTTCGAGTCCCAGAACCAGTGCTTGAAACTCATACCGGGAGCGTGTATATGCATGCCCAAAATCCTGAGAGGAAAATGCAGGAAAGGAATGGGAGTGTGGTCATGCCCCCTGGTAGGTGATTTGTTGTTCTATGTCTCTCTGTCTTTGTCTCTCCAGAGAGTGCACATACCCTATAACAAAAATCTTACAAAAAAAAAAAAAAGAGAGAGAGAGAGAAAGAGAGAGAGAAGCAGTATGTAGCAAGTGGCTAAAGCCCATTAACTTTGGAAACAATTTCATGCACTTCTTCATAGAAATGGTGTCAAAATATGAAAGTTATTAGTGAACTAACCAAATTGTTTCAATGTGCAGTCGATAACCAACTATAAAAATGAATACTTGTCACAACTCCAATGATTTTTAGATCAACTTATTGTATATATTCTGAGGACTATATAAGCATTGGTATGTAAATAGGTATACATGATGAAAAATCAAATTTATTTTGAAGAGAAATCCTAATGCAGGCAATATAACACAATTTGACACATAGAGTGTATTTTTATTGTATATTTCTTTGTTTCTTCATTTAGCAATTTAAAACAGCTTTTGCAACTGTCAAATCTGCCACTGATCATTAGAAAATCAACTTGGAAAACTGAAAGATAGCTGTGTGATTTTCCATTGTATCTTCTTAATAAAACCAGCCTACAGAATTTAAGAAAAACAAATATCTTCCCCAGCATCCTTTCTGACAAAAATGCTAACAAAAGCACAGTGGTTCAAGTCTTCTAGAAAATATTATTTTTTATAAAGCAATAAAATTGCTTCAAAATACACTTACACTATTGCCTCACATGTTAATGGCTTTTTAAATATCGAGTATACCATGCTGGATAATAATGACCACAGTAAAAAAATCAGTGTTTGATGGCAAATGAGCAGTGACTGGGATGCATCTGCAGTGGCCTACTACTTAGCCCAGTGCCTAGGACATAGTAATTCCTTCGTAACTATTACATCACATACTGGGGATGATGGCAGTTACAGGGGGGTGATAGTTGTGACAACAAAGAAACTGAATAAAGACTAAAATTTTAACTAGCCTTTTTAGAAAAGGCAAAAACTTCGTTTGTCAATGATTTTTAATTGTACAATCAAGTATTACCCTATAGCTATAAAATTAAACCCAAATGTCTTTAAGTAGTACCTTTACCGTATTAGGAGGTGACTGAACTTTGCACTGAAGAAACGTCTGAACTAAAGGAGCAGAGGAAAGAGTTACGGTTGTAAAATAGAAGCCAAAAAGATCGGTGTGTGAGCGTGAGTCTATCATTCACTTGCCGTTTTATTTGGGAAGCTTACTCTATAAAATCTGTTTTTCTGGCCCAAAGTAACGGGCACCTGTAGATGTTACTAACTGGGGAGGTGATGACCACACGGGAGGCCAGGGTTGGATTTCTGATTCACCCTAACGGAGCTGAGCAATCACCCGAACCTGCAGTCCTAGTCACTAGGAAGCTGAGGCAGGAGAGTCAAAAGCTTTCAGAAAGACCCCGTCAGGAAAAGCTGAGCAAAATGGATCTGTTTTCTGAGGGAAAAACAATAGTACCTACATTATATTTGTTGTTTATAAGCAAAATAATACTTATTATGTTTAGCACAGAATAGTACTTGGCACACAGGAAATACTTGTCCAATAGAAATGGTCTTTATTATTATTTTCATTGTTATAATTTAATTAACTATTATTTTCATTTGGTTTAGTCAGTTAATACTAATTTAATTTTTCCTCCATGAGCAATTTTTGTGCACCTAAAAAGTGTTGGTCATTAAGAAAAAAAAAAAAGTGTTGGTCATTTATTAAGTAGTGGAAGAAATTATGGAATTAAGAACAACTTATTATTGGGAGACATTATTTAGAGTGGTCCTAGTATAATGAGTTTGTCTTAAATATTTTATTATTTATATAAAGTCAGAGTTAGTTCATTCTAAATGTAATCAAATTTTAGGTTCAGGGGGCAATCTGACCAGCATACAAAGATTTTATTTTATTTATATATATATA
>NW_006159671.1:2802902-2816231 GCF_000334495.1 Tupaia belangeri chinensis | reverse complement strand
GTAAGTGCTATAAATACAAAGTTTAAGTAACAATTATATTAGGACATATGTCAATTTTTGAAACACAAAATATCCTAACATTAATTTTCCTCTTTCTTTGAGAATAAAATAATTTAGTTGAGTGCATTTTTGATAAATTATCTAAGTTGATCATGCATTGTATATTTTTATATCAGATACTTAAATGCATATCTTTGTCAGGATAATTGGGCAATACAAAGTTTAAGTAACAATTATATTAGGACATATGTCAATTTTTGAAACACAAAATATCCTAACATTAATTTTCCTCTTTCTTTGAGAATAAAATAATTTAGTTGAGTGCATTTTTGATAAATTATCTAAGTTGATCATGCATTGTATATTTTTATATCAGATACTTAAATGCATATCTTTGTCAGGATAATTGGGCAAGAAATGTTTCATGTACTGTGCTTGGACTAAAGTCCCTGCAATAAGTCATATGTACTATAAAAATATCTGTCTCTCTTAAACACACACACACACATATATATATATATATTCATTTGTCTTTTCAAAAGAAAATTTGTACTGAATTTTTTAGTAGGAAACACCTCCCCCACTATATCATGGTAACATTAAGATGGCCTTTCACACACACATATATATATATATATTCATTTGTCTTTTCAAAAGAAAATTTGTACTGAATTTTTTAGTAGGAAACACCTCCCCCACTATATCATGGTAACATCAAGATGGCCTTTTGCTTTTATTTAGAGCAGAAGAGGGGATTGTCATTGCTTTCTTTTCTCTGAACAAATTCTCTTTAAAACAACTGAAAAGCTCTTTAGTCAATGGTGATTATTATGCAAAAGGTTTTTTTTTTTATCATTGGAGGCTTCTTTTTAAATAATCAAAACTATTTCAAAGAAAAGCACAATGCAGAATACCTCCAGGGAAAAGAAACACAGTTTTCCATTCAAAAATATGTGGCAAGAGACTCAATCTCATAACCTAGATTCTATAAAAATCTCATGGGCATCAAATGTCAAGTGGAATGCTGCTCGCTCCAGGAATAGAAAATGAGGCTTTTGCTAAAGCGAAGGGTAGAGTTTCAATGTCACAGAATCCTCAAGGATAAAGGCATTAAACCATGAATGTATAGTTTAGCTAAGTTTTAACAGATGGGCATAAAAAAGAGAGAGAATGAAAAATTGTGTTGTCCATTTGGTTTCTATACAAATAGAGACTACAGTATTCATGGTAATTTTGAAGGAAACTGTTTTTTATTTGTTTGGTTTTAGGTTTTTGCCACAGGGTGCGTGCATTCACTGGAGAGAGAGGAAAAGTGAGAAATCACCTCCCAGGGGGGATGGCCAGACTCCAATCCTTTCTCCTTCTCTCAGAATTTTGGGCACACACACACATGCACCCAGCATGCTTTGTAAGCTGCCAAGTCTGACCCTTCAACAGTAGTCAACCATGTGGGATTCAGCACTTTAACCACTATGTCACCTCTGGTCCTGAAACAGTTTTAGCTTTTTTTTTTAATGAAGGAAATTTGTAAAGACTTTATTTTTGGTTAAATATTATTAAATTGTGCAAATATCATAATCAATGACTGCCGACCTTCTCAAAAGAAAAAAAAAACAGATTCTAATAAGTTAGGGAGAGTGGTATAGGAGATACAGTAAACTATAAGTTAGAAAAGTTGGTTTCTATTGAAGGCTGCCTAATTGCCTCATCTCTAAAGCAGGCCTCCAGCTTTCTACTGGCTCTTTGTAAGGTAATTACTTGTTGAAGAGCTTGGGTACAAGGTAACCACTCAATAAATGTTACTATTTCACTACTAATATGTGGTCCACAAACTAGTAGTATTGACATCACAAGAGAGTGTGTCTGAAATGCCAATTATTGGTCCCTATTCCTGCCCTGTTCATCAGGATCTACACTTAAACGAGCTTTCCAGACAATGAGTATGTGCATTGAAGTTTGATAGACACCGTACATTAATCAATGTTATAATAGCACCATCATGGGATGTAGTTTATGTGTCTATCTTGCTAACAGTATCTAACTGTACTTTTGATGTGGGAGTCCTGGATGATTGGACCCAACACTCATGCTGGTTTCTGTCCAATGGTCATGAACACATGAACGAATGGAGAGGATAGTAAGCCAAGCTTATCAAGGGAGGAGAAAGTTTCCAGTGCAGTGGGAGGGGGCCTGATTGGGTTGCCAAAGAGGAGCTGGAGGTGAGGGATTTTCATCTAGCAGTCTGACCACTGGGCCAATTTTCTGATAAGGAAGTGGGCTTTGCTTACAGAGTAGTCTGAGCAATTTATTACCTTATTCTTCATGGTGTTGTACTTCTTGTTAGAATAGAAATGGTTGCCCTTAGCTACAATTGCTTTGAGTTTCAATGCAGTCAGACTTTGGCTGAGAAAAGTTAGCCACTGTGACTCCATCTTGGGGCTTTACCCTGTCTGCGCTCAAGATCCCAATCTCCTGCCATATTAGCAAGGAGTCATAAATCCCTTAGAGACATGTAAAAGGGTGTCTACTGCCTACTAACCAGACCATAGAGGAAAATCACAGAGACAATATTAAAAAGAAAACATAGTGCCTGCTTTCTGGGACCCTTATCCTATCTAACTGTAAGTGGGATCTAACTCTTCTCTCCCTTTGATACCCAAAACATGCCCTACGGATCTGACGGATAACAGTGGTAATGGTGATGATGACACTGCATGGAAGGAAAATAATTCACACATTGGACTGGCCTCTAGTGAACATTATGGGCACTTCTCTCCTGCCAGGATCTATAGGTATAAAAGACAAGTCCCAAAAAAGTGAAGACATAGTCACAAACTGCCCCTGTGTTCTATCACTTCAAGTAAGACCTGGACAGAAATCTGGGTGTTTACACTTAGAAGGCAGTTAGGGATATCAATTTAGGGACTCTAAATCTGCCATGACACTAACGAGAAAAAGGAAAAAGCATAGAAGGAAGACTCTCACAAGCTCATTAATGCTCAGTGAGTTTCCAAATGTCTCAGAATCCCTAGTCAGAAAGATTTAAAGTAGACCATAGCATCCATAAAGCATATTATCAAGGAGTGCCCATGCATACATACACTCATCAGTCCTGGAAGATCTGTACAACAGAATGTAGCTCATTGCCTTTGCCACTAAATTGTGAAGTTCTTGGAACAAGGAGGGCCCTTTCTCCAGCATCCAGCACTCATGCTAACTTAAGGGGTTAGGTCACTATTCAGTCACTCAGAACAGCAATCCGAGAAAAAAGTCTTTCCTAATTTAATTTATATTTGTATTTCATATTCTCTTTTCCTTTAAATTATCCTAGTACATTTAAAATTAACTCAAATAAAACATGGTTCCCATAACATGGAGGCATGATCATTGGAGTTAAAGGGAGCAGAACTCAAATCATCATTGGACCAGGTAGAAGCAAGGGATTTATTCTCCCAGGCTTAGCTTCCCACCGTGGAACTACAGCGGCAGGGAGAATACACGTGGTTGTGTATTTGCCCTGCTTAGCTATCCCCTAGTGAGGATGGAGCTGTAGCTAGAAAACACTGGTGCTTGGTGCAGTGAATATTCAACACTCAGAAAGCTAGAAAGCTATCTGTTTTCCTAATTCAACGGACTTTATCAAGTCCTTGATAAAACTATCATTCCAGAGAGACATTTTTCAATACCTCAATAAGATTCAATATTCTTCTCTTACATTTTCCCTACCATGGGGTAAATGGCTGGATTTGGAAAGGGTCCTCTGAGTTCAAAAGTAAAACAAAGGGCCAGCAGGTGGCGTAGAGGTTAAAATGCTGGACGCCCAGATGGATGACCACAGTTGGAGTCCCTGCCCTGACAGCTTGACACATGTAAGGCATGTGTGTGTGTGTGTGTGTGTGTGTGTGTGTGTGTGTGGCCAAAATTCTGAGAGGAGAATGGAGGAGTACTGACTGCTGTGTGGCCATCCCCCCTGTGTGTGTGTGTGTGTGGGGGGGGGGATTTCTTACTTTCCCCCTCACTGTCTGTCTCTGGTGAGCACATGGTCCTATGGAAAAAAACAACTTAAAAAAAAAAGAAAAACTAGCTTAAGATGCAAATAAAGTAAGACTTTATAAAACAAAAGGTTGCTTGAAAAAATAATAAAAGCTAAAAGAAAGTGATCCTGGGGAAGACATAAAGTGAATATAAATAACCCAGAGTTGAATAGGTATCTTGAAATTGTTACGTCACATTAACACTAATAAAAGTAATAGCACTTATTTTTTTCTCCTCGGAAATACTCTTATAGTCCTCAGTACAGACAACAAGAACAAGAACAGTTTCTCCAACACTGGAATGCAGGCATAGGTTCTTTTTCTGATGCAGCAAGTGAGTTTAAAGTATAACACAAGAAATGTGATTGCTTAAAAATTCATACACAATCCTTTTCACTTTTGCACGCCATCAAACCAATACTGCAGGTGGATGTTCACCTCCGAAGCAAAAGAATCACCTCCGTTCAATAGGACGAAGGATTTTGTGAGACCACGCTCACCAGTGATGCATCAAAAGAAGACAGCAGCACACCACAAACACAAACACAGCAAGGACACGTTCAGAAGTTACGCTCAGACCACGTCACACACGTTAGCATGCTACACGGCAGAGAGCAAACCCTTTTCTCGCTGAGAAGATTCTGTCTCAGAGAAATATTGATGAAGGGAAGTCACTGGCCTCCAATCCTATAATCATCCAATAATATCATGATATTGACACAATTACAGCAAGCCAAACAGTTCATATGTTAAAAGTATTCCTCCCCACCCTCTTCTTTTTATTTCATTTCCCGGGTCATCAGAATGTATACAAGTATTGCAAAGAAACAATGTCCTGAAAAGAAAATAAACGAACTTGATAATTTTTAAATCAGTGTGCCCATGGAAATTACAAATAATAAACCCCACAAACAAGAGTACTTCTAATTTAAGGAAAGAGTATTTGTTAAAATATCTTAGATAAAAATCACATACAGCATCAATTTTATGACTTATAATTTAAAATTGGTTTTAAGCTTGGGGAAAAAATCACAGATTTCTGATCTTAAAATGAGTAATGCAAATGAGCCACATTAAGTATTCAGTATTATTTAGAAAAGGCGGTTAAAATGTTTAAATTAATATTTTTTAAACTATCTAACTTATTATTAGGAAAATTATTAATAACTAATAACTTCTACATCTCTCCAACACTGAAAACAGAAATGCTTCCATAACTAGTCTTATAAACTTTTTGTTTTTAACTTTACAATCAGAAGAAGTTCATTTAAAAAAATTACTGAGGAACAGTTTTGTTTTTAGAATGATAAGCTACATACTTTTAAATTCAATAAAATATTTATGTTCACTTTTTAACTTAAGCATAATCCTAAATATTTTAAAGCAATCTAATGAATCCAGTTTTCTGTCGACCTGATTTGAACAGTAGTGGGTCAAATGAGCATTGCATGTAGACTTTTATGGTTAGAATATGCTCTACAGAGCACACAAAAATCTATGTTATCTGTTACTCTGTAGTATACAACTCCAGAATTACTTAAAGTGTCAGCTTTGATGAAGTCATTTTTTGTTTTAAAACTCTGGCTCAATTTACACCAAAATAAATTCTGAACTCCTCCCTGAATCTCTCCAAGTGTGCACAAACACACTCACACTTATACTTACCCTTCTCTCCGTCCCCCTCCGTTCCAAAAAAATGAAGCGTTCTAATACATTTGTTATTGTTTTTATTCAAAGTAGTGACGTGGAGATAAAGGTCATTTTCCAAGAGGAAAGAGAGTCAAACACCTGAGCGCAGCCTGAAACCACGTAGGGTCTATCCTATAGAAACCAGCTGTGTGTTTTGAAACTCCTCTGCCTGTTTATGGTAGACCATCCTGAGTAATGTCACATTTCAGAACTTGAGAGAGATCCACAAATACCATGCCTGGAAGACGGAGGCTATAGACTGAAACTAAAAAGGGCCTTGATGAGGATGTCTTTTGAATGATAAGGTGCACAGAGGGCACAATCCCTAAAGTATAAGGTGGGGGAAAATCAAATATAACGAAGAACACAACACGAAGGCTTGAAGTGTTGTTAACTCTCATGATCACAAGACGTTCTCTGACGTTACCTACCAGCACGAAATCACTGCGTTGCAGAAGCCCCCAGAGAACATTCAGTTGACTCCTCTTGCTTACGATGAGGAAATTCAGAGCCATAGTTAAGCAATGCCTTTAGAATTACATGGGAGATGTGTGCTGGTGCTAGAACTAGACCCCAGTCTTGGGCTGTGAGGCTGGTGTCCATTGCGAATGCTCTCTCTTTTCCAAGTGAACCCCTCCTTGGAATCACAAGGGAGCTCAGCTGAGCTGAGCTCTAATCCGGGCTTCCCAAGGATAGTAAAAGAAGAAATGGAAAACTTCAGTATAGAATACTACATTTGGGGACCAGTGGATGGCATGGTGGTTAAGGCACTAGACTTCTACATGGCTGATGGCAGTTCGAGTGCCGGATTTGGCAACTTGCATTCTCACGTCCTCTCATTCTCTCTTTCTCTCTGGTGACCACACATGCCCTATAGCAAGTTAAATAAAGATAATAATAATCATAAATTTTTAAAAAATATTCTGTTTTGCACAGAATTATTACTCAGCTAAATATGTTGGTAAGGATGATGATTCCAGGCAATAATGTTCATACAGAATCCTTAAGAAGGAGAGAATCCCAAACCTATTACATAATGGCGCATATCCATCCAAAAATGAAATTGGCAGATGACTGGCCACAGTGGTGGATCTTTCTCCCGGGTGACCTTGTAGAGTGCTGACGTGTGAGGAAGTGAGATCAAAATGCTACTCACTAGAGTGTCCTTTACAAGGAAATCTCATGAGGAGGAGTAACTTCATAATAACGAAAATCAAAAAATGCTCTGCTTGCCCTTGTCCTTGCCTCAGCTGATTTGAACAAAAGCTTACTGGCTTCAATACCTGGTCCCTGGGGAGCGAGATTACGCGTCATTGCCATTAACTGGTTCCTATCACAGGATGTTAATAGATCATTTAAAAAAGGACATCTCAACACAATCACTGTTTGCTTTTCTTTCAAATTCTGAACAAACACTTGCGTTATTGTATATTAATTATGAATATGCAACTTCATGTTCACAGTATCTCATGTTTTCCAATATGCTTAAATAGTTTAAAAAATATCATTTTTACTTGGTATCTATAGAAGACCATAGTTTGTTCAAGCTATTATCAAATATCATAGACTCTGTTTGTTTTTATTATTTAACACAATGTTTCAGTGAATATTAAGGCACCATCCTCTACTCCTCTTTCAGATAAGTTTCCAGGCATAGAAAAAGTTAACCTAAGTATATAGTACTTCTGAAGTCTTTGGCATATCGTGTCAAATTGTCCTCCAAAGACAGGAATACAATGTCTAATTGTCTTCAACAATTTGTACATAATTTTGATTTCCTACTTACCAACATCAAATAAATCATTTTATTGATTTTGCTGATTTTTAAATAATTTTTATTTACATTTACCTTATTACTAAGGTTACCTACTTTTCATATCTTAGTTGGATTTTTAGAGGTCTTTTTTGTGTAGGTTCTTCAAGACCTTTGTCCATTTATCTATTGGTTCCTTTTCAGAGCACTATTTGATAAATAGTTAATCTATGAGTCAAATAACTCAAATTTCACAAAGGAAAAATTGTCAAGAATGTGTCTCAAGAAAGCCATAAAAGTGCTGGCCCCATAGCTTAGTGGTTAAGGGAGCTAGGTCTCACATAGCTAACTGTGATTTAAGTCCCAGACGTGGTGGCTGGAAAACCACATAGGGTGTGTGTGTGCGCACATGCTCCAAATCCCCACAGGATGGAGAAATGAAGGAAAAGGAAATGCAGTGGGATCACACTACGTTGAGAGGTGCTTTCTCCTTCTCTAGTTCTCTGTCCCTTTCTGGCAAGTGAGCGTGCCCTCTGGCAATTTACAAAAATATTTTTAAAAAGAATGGCAAGAGCACTAAGTTGCAGGTTCTATCCTGTATATGACTGTGTGTGGCATAGGAAATGATCTGCCAAGAATCAAAAAGACAGAAAGCATGAGAGAAGCATATGGAATTAGCTGTTCATACTCTCCAGCTCACCCCTAGCACACCGTCCCTACCCACTGAGATTTCTTGTCATTAGCTGTTTGAAAAGAGAACAGATTTAGTGAGTTGTGAATCAAGATCCTCTGACAAATAATTGTACAAAAATAAAAGCACTGCAACACAGGGTAGCATATCAGTTGTCACAAAGATAAGGATGCTTTATGCAGGCAAAGACCTTTGAAGAGCTAAAAACAGAAGCCTCTTCATACACAGGACAGTGATCTACTTTATCACTCATTCAAACACATTTTTCCCCCTTCATCGGGGCATCTTTTTATTTTATTTGCTGTTCAAAACATCAGGGCACAAAGGCTGCTCTTCATCTTGTGTGCTACTGAAATGAAATCTTGAGGTAGGGAAAAAAGAAAAGCTCTTGCCCTACATTCCCTTTCAAAAGTGAAGTGTGAAAAGACATCAAGCAGAGAACACAGTGCTATTGTTGCAAGAAAGTCAGCTCTGCCAGTGCAGAGTCTAAGGCCATCCGCCGCGGCTGCATCGCTTCCTCACCCACCGTGAAGAAGAAGAAAAATCCAAGGAGAAAGGTTCCACTAGAGGAAATGGAATTTCTCATTGTCCTTCCTCCTGATTATCATTAACATCTATGGCCACAGCTGTTTCCTTTGTCTGACTCATCCTAAAGTCAATGCTATGATATCTGCCTCCTTCTGCATCACAGGGGCTGTTATTGCCTCA
The DNA here is from genome assembly GCF_000334495.1 of Tupaia belangeri chinensis. Classification (NCBI taxonomy): domain Eukaryota; kingdom Metazoa; phylum Chordata; class Mammalia; order Scandentia; family Tupaiidae; genus Tupaia; species Tupaia belangeri. Next base: position 2,807,356 of record NW_006159671.1, on the reverse strand, counting down.
TGTCTTATTCAGAGCATCAGAAACTTCAAGTTTATCCTTCCACTGATCAGGAAACTCGACAGCCTAACTATTAGGTCATCAGGAAAGTCAGGAAGTATGTTGCTGTATATGTCATGACTTTCCTGACAACCCAATATACGCTTTAGTGTGGTACTGAAAAGATTAAAAATGATTTAACAATAGGTCTTTAGCCTTGAGAACTTGGTTTTATTAAACCACTGGAATATAAATACATTTTAACTCCAAGTTTAAGCTATGATATAAACGGCAGTCAAAATCAAATAGTTTTAACAAAATATTTAGTGATTACATAGATAAGTTATCGTGGACTTTCTTCTTACAATGTCACTTGTTGTCATTGTTTTAAATAGGATGAAGAAAACAGATTATCTCAGAATTCTTCTCAACACAATGTTATATGCCTCAGAGGATATAGTTCTATACCAAGGTTATTAATATGAGTTGCTTTAAGCTTTATAGTTTCAGTATAAAATGCATTACTTACTACCCGAGTAAGATTTTTATAAGTCAACAAGATAATATGCACTGAATATACATTAATACCTTGAACTTCAGTGATACGGCCAGCATAGGAAATTCAGTATTAGACCACTCTTCTGAGATTCTATCCAAAATTTGTATTATTTGCAGTAACAATGTAACTCATGGATCATGAGAAAATTGAGACAGGTCAGATTTACATTCCTGGCTCTCAGTAACTCTCTGGTAGTAGTCACTGAAAACATGCTTCTTTAATGAAAAGTTGCACAATGAGCAAACTAACACATTAACAATAAAAGAGTCTCCTGTGTGGCAGTTCTTGGCGATGCAAGGGCACCCCAGAATTTTAAATCATGATGTTAATTCCCCACACACGCAGAGGGTACTCCTCATGACTAAGTTTTGATTGCAGTTATATACAGTAATGGACATTTTCCATCCTGTCTTTCAAAGGTTTGGTTGTGTTTTGCCTTTTTACACATAATTCCTCTTTATGCCTTTCTGATAATCCTTCAATCACACAGTTACTTACAAACCTGGAAGTTGAAATCTATTTGTAAAACAATCATTAAACTGAAAAAGGTATTATCTAAACTCACATTTTTCACCCAATTTTCTTTACTCTGATGTGAGAAAAGAGTAAGAACAATGAAAAAATCACTTATTTAATAAGCACTCGAACACACTATTGTATGTAATGTGTTGCTAACCAGATATTCTGGTTTATTTTTTCTTTAAGATCTAGAATGTTCTTCTGGTCTAAATTCATGTTATTCTCCTCTCTGCTGAGAGAGTTCTCAGAAATTCAATGGCAAACTTTCCTATATCACACCAACTCCTCTTTGAACAAATATAAATGTCCTTAAGCATATAAAATGAGTAAGATTTCAGCTGCTACCATTAATTTCCTAGGTTCAGCGGAGGAATATTGTTTTGTAAGGCCTCAGGGCAAAGGGTATTTTGACTCTTTGGAAGGCAATTTGTATACTTGCTCTTGCTGAAGGATGCTCAGCTTACTTTGATGTTAATATTTGGTATTATGTGATTTTGTAAATTGATTTTTTAAAGCCTTAGGCAAAAGAACCAAAGCTTTTCTTTTCCCTAGATGTCTCCTTTCCTTACATGGTTTCATTTCATTAAAATGAAATATTAATTCCAATCTTCTTCACATTTAAGGTATACCATGATGGAACATACATAGGAGGTTTGAAAATGTAATCCTATGGTATCAAGCCATGTGGGAATACTGAATAGCCCAATGTATGCTTTCTGAAGGAAATATGAAAGCTTGCTCTTTGGTCTGGATGTGGATTTGCCAAAACTCTATTAGAAAACAAAGTGAAATCCAACATATACATTAAGGCATACACTTAAATGTATGGAACTCCCTTTCCATATACACTACACACTAAGGCGTCTGTGTTTTATTTCATCTTGAATGATCTCAGTATCTTGTATGCAAGCCTGGCTTTTCACTCACTAAAAAAGAGATAAATAAATAAACTAACAAACTTTAGTTTCAACAAAGATAGAGCTGGTGGGAGATAATGGCTTCGCACTTATCCAGAAGCAGAAAGACATATCATGTGGCAACAACATATGTAGCTACCCTTCCAAACCAGATGAAGGCCTCGCAGTAAAATTCAGCCCTAGTTTGTCAAGGGTCAACCAATATTGCATTAGTGGCCCTCAGTGTTAATCTGAAAAGGAGTACACTAGTTCTGTTCCTATTCTTTTATCTCGAGGTGACCAGTAGTAACAAGGCAAATGTACCTAAGTTCAAAGGATTACATTGACAGCAAATCTGCAAAATTACAATAAACCCATACTTTTTAAAGCTAATAACCTGTGAAATGACATCAATCATTTTCTGCTGGCTAAACTTAAAGATGAAAAATAATTTAAATATTGTATCAGCTAAAATTCTGAAGAAAAAAAAAATACATACCCAAGCCTTCAGATTCAAATAGACATGTGTCATCCACACCTAAATCTCGGCACCAGGATAGGAAATTTGCTGTATTATCTCGAGCGAAGAAGGAGCCTGAGGGTGCACTGGCTTTGCATGGAATCTTCTTCAATGGCAGACCCTGAAAAATATAGAAATCTCATTCTGGTGGGATATATGGTAAGAACATCACAGTGACACATTAAAAACACATTTATGTTTCCAACAAAATGCTCTGAGATGACCTCATGGCAATAAATCGTTTTGTGAAGATCCATAGAAAAGGAAGAAAATGCTATGAAACTTACCTGGAATTAAGGGACTACGGAAATCTCTCCTGCAAGCACAGATCCTTCCCTTTCCTGTATCTAGTAGTAACTGTATGTAAGTTCCTTTCTTAGCTCAGTATTACCTCTTTCTTTCCTATAACAATTTCTTGACATTCTCTTTCATCTAAGTACTCTATCAGTAGCTCTCATAAAGTATTTATAAATGCATTTCTCATTTGCAAAAGAAGAATGAGACAAACATAAATATAGCATATCAATATGATATATATGCAAATCTACCTCTACCTCTATTTATATGTGAATACCTACATAAATAAGATAAAATTACACAAAAAAATGATAAAGTCAAACGATTGCAGCAGAATTATTTAAGATAATGTCTCTATCATCAGTACAAATATAGGGAGATATTAAAGTGCTTTTCCCAGGCCAGCAGGTGGCAAAGTAGTGAAGGCTCTGGATCTCAAACAGTCAACACCACAGTTCGAGTCCTGGACCTGGCAGCCTGAAAAATACACCAGGTGTATGTATGTGTATGCCCCAAATCCAGAAAGGAGCATGGAGAAGAAGGGATTGCAGCATGGCCAGGACCTTTGGGTAGTGATTTCTCATTTCCTTTGTCTCTCTGTCTCTCTCTAGTGAGTGCACATGTCCTATGGCAAAAATTCTATAAAAAGAATGGTTTTAACAGTAATATTTTACAGTCTTTCAGATTATTATTTTTTAAACCATAGGGTATAGATATACTATATAATACTAAGCTAATTTTGGTCTGAACCTTGAAAATTAATATTTATATTCTTTTTGTAAGAAGTATTTTATTTAACTTTTATTTATTATTATCATTATTATTTTCCAGATTTGATCAGAGAGAGACAGAGAGAGAGAGGAAGTGAGAAAGCAAGCCACCAGGTCCAAGACTTGAACCGTGGTCGGCCATGTTGGAGTCCAGTGCCTTTAACCACCATGCCATTTGCTGGCCCCAATATTTATATTCTTCATTATTTCTCTTTTGAAATAAACTACTTAAGGAGGATGGCGACCTAAACAGACTTTTATATTTACAGTCCCATAAAATTTTAGCCAGGAAATTTCCTTTGGCATCATACCAAGTGTTACAGTTTCTTTTCTTTTCTTTTTTTTTTTTAATACAATATAACCAATTTCTTTTTGGGGGGAGGGCAGAGGTTTTAGCTATAGGGTGCTTGCGCTTGACAGAAAGAGACAGAGAGACAGAAGGCAATAAATCACCCCCCAAGGGGGATGGCCACACCACAATCCCTTCTCCTCCATTCTCCTCTCAGGATCTTGGGCATGCACGCACACGCGCCCAGCGTGAGTTTAAACCACCGAGTCCAGGACTTGAACCACGGTCGACTACATGGGAATCCAGCGACATACCCCCTACACCAACTGCTGGTCCCCAATATAACCATTTTCTAAGGCATTTCATGAAACTGTACCTTCATGAACATAACTTCATGTGATCTGAAAGACTGGACCAAGGATTTGGATGATCTGGTCTACATAGCACTTTGGGCCAAAGAGCTAGAGGATTAAGGGCAAAGTCCTTTGTGATTTAAATTCTTAGAAGGTGTTTCCTTTATTTTCTGTGAACCAGTAAATATAATAACTGAAATATCAATTGCTCAGTTCATTTTCAAGAAGGCTTATAAAAAACAAAATTGTGGTCTAAGTGGGATTAGTGAAGTCCT
>NW_006159671.1:2798078-2802871 GCF_000334495.1 Tupaia belangeri chinensis | reverse complement strand
GAGCTCTTCGTGTTCAGGCATTTTTACCTACATAACTAAAACATCCAGTTACTACATCACTCAAAGGCTGTGTCTGTCTAACATCAAAGATTCATCTCTTGTTGCAGAGTGAATTTGGTATACGATAAACATAATCAAAGTTCTTACATAAACACAAAAATATTTTTACAGATATATACAACAGTTATACAAAGCATATAGTGACATCTCCTTAATGGTTTGCTCCAGATGTCAGTAATAGTTCTCAAATACAAGTTTTCCTATAAGTTATAAAAGCAATCAGAAATAGCATAGTTTAATGTTCTCTTTATAAGATAGTCATGAACATCAATAGGTATTTTTTTAGATGAATGCACATATATCTTTAAATATAGCAATTCACTTCTAATAATATATCTTATGGCTGCATCAACATGAATATATCGACTATATCAGTATTAATTAAAATACATATATTAGCAAATTTGCTTCAACATTGACTTAGTAAGAAAAAGATCGACATAAAAATATATCCAGAGGACTGGTGGAATAATAAGTAGTGCACAAACAGAATGAAACTCTATGATAGATTCTAAAAAGAATAAGACAAATGTATATGTACTGAACCAGAAATACGTTTAGAATATACTCCTAAACAGAAATAAATTGCAAACAGATACATGTACTAGGATTTCATTTTTATAATGTATATATACACACACACACACAGACAGCCATGCAAGTTAATTGTATATAAATATGTTGTCTTAAATATAAATATATAACGTATGTATTTACAGAAGGTAAATTGAGGAATAATTCTTGAGGGACTTGGATCAGATTGATAGGAATTACCTTTGAGAAAGGGGAATGACTAATAGACAGAGGATCATCTACTTCTCATTGTGTATAATTCCAAAAGTAGTAGTAGGATTTTAAATGACTTTTACCTTTTGTCAATGCTTCCAAATTTAAAAAACCAAGATAGGTAAATTACGTCAACCAAAATATTCTTTAGAAAGGGGGGTTTAAAAAAAATCCCCAAGCAGAGCCATAAATCTCTTTTTTTATGATATGAATAAGGCAAATGTCATCTTTAAGAAAAGAACATATATAAATCCAAACACTGAGCCATTTTAAGAGCTGCCACCTTTATCCCTGGCTGGGTGGGGCTGGGATGACTTGTGACACCAGTGAATGGGTGTACACACAGTAGCTACAGTCTAGGAACCATAAACACTGGACATAACCACGGGTCTGCTAAAGGGCGCCAAGTATACGATCCGAGTGGCCAGAAGGAATACAATATCCACATTGCACTTGAGAAGCAAGAGATTGATTTGACACTTCGTCCACCAAGGGCACAAAAGATATGCACAAGTGGCAAGCCCTCAACATTAGTTCAACTCACTACTTAGGCACTTGCAAGGACAAACACCAAGCACATAAATGAAAATAGCATGTTTTTGCTTTTTTTCCCAAAAGCTGTGGTCTTTACAAAGTTATCTACCATATACCAGGGTATAAGCAGTCACTTAAAATTCAATGCAATCATATGGAAAAACAAGAACATTACTTTAGGACAAATAAAATGGTCATTTTTACATTATAACATGAGACTTCCCAATACCAAGAAATTCTCCGTTGCTATAACCAATAACTTGGCACGTAGTTAATGTATGAGATACTCACTTCTGCTCTGGAGCCACTTGGTGCTTTAATACTGGCAGGAGACTGGGAAACATAAACAGCATGGATAGAACTTTCCAGTCTTCATCCAGGTGAAACATTTTTTTGGTAGAATTTTTAAAAATCACCCTCATTAGTCCAAATGACTCATGAACTCTCTCACACAGAATCTATTAAGTCCATCACATGTATGGACTTACCATTTCTTTCTCTCATATTTTCACACAGATATCTCGTTCTTTCCATTATGGGTTTAATAATTCAGTAAAAGACAACAACAATTTTCTCTTGCTACCTTCCCACTAAATTTGAACCTTAGCTTATGGAATGGTTTTTAAATAAAACTTCCTGCAAAGAGGGAGATGTTCTCTATCTGTTCTATATCTGAACTATGGTCAGAGTGACTGAAGAACTAATGTATTTTATTTCATTATAATTAAATTAAATTTGAATAACCACATGTGACTGAAGGCTATTATATTATACAGAAAGTAAGGCCATTTGGGTGGTTTTATAGACTTCCATATTTGTCCATTTGACTACTCTTCCTCATGACCGCCAATATCATCTCCATGTCTCTCACCTCCTCACAAATCAAGTCATTCATCTGGATGGAGTTACTGAAACACATATTTTGGTCATTTCCAAGGGTTTTACTCATATGCAAGTATTGAACACAGGTAAGTTCTAACTGGTGTCTTTGCTGTTACAGCTTCAACAAGGTGGCAGTGACTAATTCTATCTATAATGCTTCTAATAATCAACACCCAAAGAACTAGAATCTTATTTAACATAATGTTGCTCTGGTACCAAACATGGTGCGTTATACCTAAGAGATGCTGACCTGTTTTCTGACACTCATGGTGGGGTGAGGAATGAAAGAACCAACACCATGAATGTGCCCCATGCTCAAAGGCTTACATCAGTTATTTTCGTACAAATCATGCTATTTAATTGTTTTTTCCAAAAGAGAGATTTTTTGCTATAGGGCACGTGTACTTGCCAGAGAGACAGAAAGACAGAAAGTGAGAAATCACCCCTCCCAAGGGGAATGGTCACGATGCAATCCCTTCTCCATTCTTCTTTTGGGATTTTGGGCATACAGGCACACACACCCAGCATGAGTTTCAAGCCACAGGGTCTGGAACTTGAACTGCAGCAGACTACATGAGAGTATAGGGACATAACCATTATGCCATCTGCTGGTCCTGCTATGTATTCTTTAAAAATAACACATGCGTTAAGTAGGTGATAACATCACTATTTTCCAGATGAAGAAAAAGAGCTTATACATGGCACAAACTGGATTATTTGATCTTGGGCAGGTCCTGTAAAGGCAGTAGTTAAACAGAGTGCATGAGTCGCCAGATTCCACATGGCTGACCATGGTTTGAGTCACAGTTCCAGTGACTTGAAAAATATACCAAGTGCACATACAGACATGCTCCAAATCCTGACAGGATGGAGAAATGATGGAAAAGGGACTGCAGCATCACCATGTCCCACTGCGGGTGCTCTCTCTCCCTCACTCTCTCATGCACAGGCCCACTCAGGCAAAAATAAATTAAAAACAAAAAAGAAGTTCAGCCTCTTATACCCATAACACTTTCAACTCTTCCAAGATACCTCACCAATGCCTTGAATTTAATATACTTCAGCATTTTATTGCCTACATTTTTGGCCAAGCATCATTAAAATAAAGAATTACATATTCTATTTCACTTATTCAAACCAGGAAAAAAAAAAAAGTGAGAGACTGGCATCTTTAGTTCCCTGTGTGTTGTGAGCTGAAAATTTAATACTAGCAGTTTAAATAGTTCATCCTTCATAAAAATTGGAGACACACTACTCCCTTTGATATCATCAAAAAGACATTTCAGATATAGAACAGAAGAGAGGCATAAAGCAAGAGGTGACACTTGCCAAGAACTAATATCTTTCCTTTTCCAAAGGGCACACAGAAAGTTCTGTTTAAATTCCCATGCAATAAAGTCACTTTTTCCAAGATGAAATTAATGTTTCCACTCGTATACTCTTGCTACATTTAGTTTCACTCCATATTTTACTGAAAAATAATCTCGTCCAATAAAATTCTTTTATCGAACATTCATAGTGTCAAGAAATATAACTACCAAATGGCTTCAGAAAGGTTGAAAATACGTTCTCTAAGATCAAAATTACAGAAACTTAGAAGAGATTAAAACAAAATCTTTCTCCTACCATAACCATAAGTTTCTCCTGGGGACTTGGCAGTAGGACCTCATGTCTCAGGCAGTGAGCTATAATCTAGTACAGCAGTGAATGAGCTCACTAAGCTTCAATCAAAATGGACCTTCTGCCCCCGTTCCCACTCAGGGAAATTCTACGTTGTAGAGAACAGGTCTTACGACAAAGCATTGTTGTGATCTTCGTGCTGTAATGCCAAAATAATGTCTCTCTCTCACACACACATACATATATTTATTATATATATAAATATATAGACATATATTTCTTTTATATACAAATATATATAAATATATACATACATATTTCTTTTATATATAAATATAAATATATACATATGTATTTCTTTTCTGTATAAATATACATATTTATCTATTTTTAGTTTTTTTGCCACAAGATGCATGCACTTACTAGAGAGACAGAAAGAGAAGCAGCAAGAGGGAAAGTGAGGAAGCATCCCCCAGAGGGGATGGCCACACCGTCATCCCTTCTCCTCCTGGGATGCACATACAGGCACCTGGAGGGAATTTCAAACCGCCAGGTCCAGGACTGAAACTGAGGTTGGTCACGTGGGAGTCCAGCATCTTAACCACCATCCCACCTGCTGGCCCCCATATTGATATTTTTAAATACGAAAAAAAAGTTTCTCATAGTAGGATTTTGGTATAGCTTTATTCCTCTGAAATCATGAAGATAATCAACACATTTAGCAAATATGTAAAATAGTTTGAATTCCATTAATCATCTCTGGCATAATGTATGATGATGTTGTAAATGAAGATCAAAACCAGTCCTGGAACTCCACTTACAAGATAAAACGGGAAAGGCCAGCAGGTGTCATGGCGGTTAGGGTGCTGGACCCCTACATGGCTGACCACGGTCTGAGTCTTGGACCTAGA
>NW_006159671.1:2797391-2798035 GCF_000334495.1 Tupaia belangeri chinensis | reverse complement strand
CCTAATTAAAATAATAATGATAATAATAAATAAAATTAAAGAAATAATTCTTTTAAAAGGTTAAGATATACAAAAAGCTTACTATTATGAGTAAGTCAAAATGTATGCCTATGCAAAAACTGTCCATGAATATTTGTAACGCTCATAATTATCAGAACTTGAGAATAACTGAGAACTTCAGTAGGTGAATGGATAAATAAATGTTGGTACCGTCAGGCAAAGGAATATCACTCAGTGCTAAAAAAGAATGAGCTGTAAAGCCAGGCATATACATGGAAGAGTCTTACAAGGGTATTGAAGGGAAAAAAGTATTGCTACAGGAAAGAAGCTAGTCTGAAAAGGCCAAATACAGTCTGATTCCAGAATAACTGAGAACTTCAGTAGGTGAATGGATAAATAAATGTTGGTACCGTCAGGCAAAGGAATATCACTCAGTGCTAAAAAAGAATGAGCTGTAAAGCCAGGCATATACATGGAAGAGTCTTACAAGGGTATTGAAGGGAAAAAAGTATTGCTACAGGAAAGAAGCTAGTCTGAAAAGGCCAAATACAGTCTGATTCCAATTATATGACAAATCAATAAAGGCCAAAACTCTGGACAGAAGAGATTCAGGGGTTAGCAAGGCGGAAGAGGGGGAGCGCTGA
>NW_006159671.1:2752454-2797380 GCF_000334495.1 Tupaia belangeri chinensis | reverse complement strand
AGAGCGGGATCGCTGAAACTATTCTACACGTTACTATAATACATTGGTGGGCACAGGTCATTACAGATTGTCAACACCCACAGATGGTCTAGCACCAGGAGCAAAGCTCAACGTAAACTAGAGACTTTGAGTGAAAATGAGATATCAATCTAGAACAGGTTCATCTGTTATAACAAATGTACTGTTGTGGCCTATTTTCTGCTCAATTTTTCTAAGAAACTAAAACTTATCTAATATGTAGAATACAAAAAAAAAAAAAGGTGAGCTCATAAAATCAGAGAGTAGAATGGTGATTGCCAGGTGCTGGGGGAGGAGTTGAGAGGTAGGAAGATACAGGTCAAGGGTACAAAGGCTCAGTAAGACAGGATAAATACGTTCTGGAGATATACTCCACAGTCTGATGACTAAAGTCAATTATAATATAGTCTATACTTGAAAATGGCCAAGGAAAGTAGAGGTTACATTTTCTCACTACCAAAAGATAAATCGGTGAGGCATTGGTGCATTAACTTTACCAATCATTTCTCAATGCATACATGTATGAAAATATTGTGTACTGCAAATATACACAGTGTTTATCAATTATACTTAATAAAGTTAAAAAAAGTAAAGTGGCAGTATACAAAATCAATATCCAAAACTAAAGTCTCTTGAAAAGAGTTACTGCCATTGATAGTTAAGAAGCAACAAATGCTTCACAAAGAATTAAACATAAGTTCAACAAATATATCCTTTCATATACATGCATATAAATACATACATAATTTATATATACAGCCAGGTGGGAGTCATTTTCTAAATGGCATGCTACTATGAAAAGCTTCTGTTCTCCCAACTAATTATTTACATATGGATAGATATTAATGTTGTAAAAACTCCAAAAGTCCAGTTCTATACTTTAAAATTCAGTTCATTGGTGAGGGTCTTAGAAGTTTGAAAATGGAAATTTAATCTGATTCAATTCCACCAATCATGACTAACACACAACTCTGTCCCGGCTGTAACACTAGGCATGGGGAATGAAAGACAAAAGAGAGAAAGCCAAGGTTCTTTCCTGGAGATTCTTCATGTCTTGCTCAGAAACAGACTTAAAAACCATGATACCATATGGTAAGAATTACATGAACTTCAAGTAGTGGTTTAAATTTACTTAGTTGGAAACTTGAAGGGTCTGTGTTAAACTCTGCAGAGGTGTTGATGGCGCATTAGAGCGGGACAGGCTTACAGAGGAGCCACTTGCAGAACTGAAGAATCACATGCTCACCAGGCTGACAAGAAGCACAGTGCATTCCAGGAAGCAAATCATCTGTCAGACACTTGAATAAGCATGGGTATCATGAATGAGCACACGACACATGTGGAGAGGATGAGGCTAGAAAAGTTAATGGGGGCAGGCTAACAAAGGGCCTTTTATATCTGACATGGATTATTAAAATTATAATCTCAATCAGAGTTTATGAACTCAATGGCCCTGAAGAAGTCAGGCGTAGTGCATAAAAAGAAATTAAGTGACTAGCTTTGGGAGACCATAAGGAATGGTGGTGACTGTGGAAAACTGGAGCTCATGCCATACGCAGAAGTTCCAGCTCATAGTTACCATAAATAAATAAAAAGTGCCAAAATTTTGAATCTTCCATATTTCTAGGAGAATAAAGAAATTCAAATATTTTACTGTGAAAAATCTCTGGATTTTGCACAATTGGATAGATAGAGAAAGCCATGTGTTTGACATTTCACTACCTCACTGTTCCCATATGGAGTCATGAAAAGATTGTAACATTTTAAGCTAAGAAGTAGCCCATTTATATGTGTGTCTTAGAAAATAATTATGTCACTGCTATCAAGAACAGACTCAAGGGAAAAGAAAAATAAAACTTTTATTAGCCTGACTTCTACCTGCGGACACCATGGCCCCCTCCTCCGACAGAGATGCTGACTTTCGCTCCTGCTCATGCTTGTCCCCCTCCCACCTTCCCCCACTTGGTCTTCACACAGAACTGCTCTCCCCATCCGTCCCGTAGCTCTTTGCTCAATTAACTGCAAGTCTCAGGTGAAGGATCACTTACCCGACACACTGCGTCTCACACTTTAATTGGGTGCATCGTTCAAACCTTCTGGCTACCACATCCTGCATGTGATTAATTGCTGGCAACCCTCTCTCCCTCCAGACTGGAAGTCTCCTGAAGAATGGAACAGTGTCTGGATTTGTTCACCATTTGATCCCTAGCACCCGACAGAACACCTATCGAATAGGACTTGCAGAGTTATGTGTTGAATCCATACAAGTATGTGCAGCCAAGGCAGACATTCCCTCCAACGAGGGGCAGCAGAGTGGAGAGGGAACAAGCACATTTAGAGATAGACCTCAGGGTTTAGAGAGAAAACACCCTGGCTCTTCACTTACTGCCTAGGTGACATGAGGCAAGTTAACCCACCTTCATCTGTGAAGTGGTGTAACGGTAGTTTCTACATCAAGGGATCACTGGAAGGGCTATACGAGTTTATAGGGAAAGTTCTTGAAGTACTGATAGCTACCCAGTAAAATTTAAATCTGTGTTTGTTAGAAAGCTAAAACAGAGAACAGTTAAGCGAATTAAAATACAATTCAGTCTGGGGCTTCAGTGAACATGTTAGGGCCTTTTGTCATGTTTAAAATATATAAGCATGAAACGAGCAGATGGCATAGTGGTTACATTGCTGGACTCCCCCATGGTCGATTGTGGTTCAAGTCCTGGACCTGGCGACTTGAAACGCACACTGGGCGTATGTGCATGCATGCCCCAATGCTGAGAAGAGAATGGAGGAGAAGGGACTGTGCTGTGGCTATCGCCCTGGGGGTGGGGGGTGAATTCTCGCTTTCTGTCTCTCTGACTCTGCCTGTATCTCTGGTGAGTGTACATACCCTATAACAAAATATCTCTTAAAAAGTAATAAAATAAGCACAATCTCGGAAATACATAGTGTGTCCACTTCTATATCTTATCATCCAGAATCTCGATTCAGTCTTTTGTGAGGGAAGAGAATAAAGACTGAATCGAGATTCTGGGCTCCCTCATCATCAGAATTTGTCAAACTTCCAAAATTGTGGCAGCTCTGAGTCTCCCTTCATCCCTTTTCTCCTGTAACCAGTAAATCACCAACGTAGCTTACTGTTATTTTCCAGTAAACATTTCTTCAGTTATCCCACCCCTTTGAGTAGAGTGTTGGTATCCTCCCCATAGACTCTAAAACATTTCATGTCTAAACAAACAAAACTTTCTAAACATTCCTCCTGCCTCCGGCCCTAAATCTCTCCAGCCCACTCTGCACATCCCCACCAGATTAAGCTTCCTAAATTTGCTTCTCTAGTTCTATAGTCTACTGCTTACAAAATGAGGTTCAAATGGTTAAGACTCACAGTCACGAGCTTTGTCCGCCTCACCTGTCCATCACCGTAAGCTCTGCCTGTTGCCTTCTACCTCAAGCACGTCGGTCTAGTCACCATTCCTAGAATATCCTTGAGTTTTTCCTGCTCTAATATTTGGTTCAGTCACAACCAATTTATATTGCATGTTTTTCAGAATTTTTTCTCTATTCATCTACTTGGACAAAGTCTAGGTAATTCAAATTCCTCTGCTTCCATGAAAACGTCTCAAGTATTCTGACAAAACAATTTGTTTCCTGACATCTTGTAGAGTCCACTGTGTAAATGAATGCATGTGAATCTGCCATGGTGTGCCTGGATCAGTCAAAAGTTAAGTCTACAGATGTTTGTGATTTTAGAAAGTCACAAGACCTTAACAGTTGACAACTAAAATATATTTTTTAAATAAAGTTTTTGTTGTTTTATTTATTTTTTTAAGAGAGATTTTTGCGATAGGGTGTGTGTGCTTGCTGGAGAGACAGGGAGACAGAAAGTGAGAAATCCCCCCCCGGGGGGGGATGGATATGCCACAGTCCCCTCTCTTCCATTTTCCTCTTGGGGTCTTGGGCATGTATGCACACACACCTGGTGTGAGTTTGAAGCTGCCAGGTCCAGGACTCAAACTGTGCTCAGCCACGTGGGAGTCCAGCAACACAACCCTTATGCTATCTGTTGGTCCATGTTTTAATTTATTTTCAGGACTTTGTCAGTTAAGGTAAATTCAAGGTTATTTGAGATTACTGCCTTACTCATTTGCTTATACTAGAGGGTTTTTGAAAAGTTCATGGAAAAGGTGTATTAAGAAAAAACTACCTATAAATTCCAAAATATTTTTTGCATGAAATGTTTACTTACATTTTTTCAAGCTTTCTGAACCACCTTTCCATATTTCCTTGAGCAGAAAATAAAAAGAAATGGTGTTATATGTATCCTACAGGGCTCATGTCACTTAAGCCAAGATACGTATTTCTAGAAAAATTATGTCATTGCTATCAAGAATGGATTGAAGGAAAAAAGAAAAATACAATTTGTATTAGCCTGGCTCCTACCTGCAGACATCATGCCCTTCCTCTGCGATCATCCATGAGGGAGGACTGCACATACGCTAAGGAGTCCGTGCTCCTCCCTAATCCTACTGCTCCTTGGCCTTCCAATTGCAAAATATAGCACTTTCATCCATCCGTTTTTTCAAGGATGAAACCTGGACCAATCTCCTTTGCCATTCTTTGTAATTAAGCATGAAGTCCTGCCACATCTGTCTGCCCTCAGTCCGTCTCACAACCACCCACGTTGGTCCATATCTACTGCCATACTTACTCTTGGCTAAGTGGTCCTTATTCCTCACCCGATCTGGTCAAGAGCTTTATAAGGGGTATTCAGTTCAACTTTCTCTTCTCATTTCCAATTCATTCTCCACACTGTAAAATTCCTCAGTGGCACAATGTCGTTCTTAGGAAAAATGTCAGTATCAAATAAGACTTAGCTTTGGTCTCGTCTCTTAACATTCTCTCACTACAAACCGATGTCCAGACCTCCGCTTTCCTTTCGTTTCTCAAAGTCACCCCACACCTTCTCATCTGAAGGCTTTCGCATGTGCTTCTGCCTATATTCAGAACACTCTGTCGTCGCCCTCTGTCACTAATACTTATTCTTGCTTCAGAATGATCGAAACGATCCTTTCTAAATCATTAGGTTAGGCTTTCCTGCTAACCCTGTTCATACTTATCCACAACAGTTGAAATTCACTGATTGCATCACTGTTGTTTTACTGTTATCCTCCCCTACTAATCCACAGAGCACAGAGCAGGGTCTATACTATTGGGTTGCCGGAAAAGTTATGATGTATTTAATAGCATTCAGTACCTTGCCTATATAGTTTAGGTGTGCAATATACATTTGTTGGATAATTGATTGAATGTCACCAATGCAATGTATGTTATAGTGACACAAAGTTTGAGAACCACTGGTATATGTAATTGGTCCAGCACATAATCACTGATATCTGTATATTTGTATGTTCATAGTTTATTTACTTAATGAGACTCCAAGCTCTTTGAAAGGAGACAGAAATGCTTTCTTCTACTTTATACTTATTAACATCTTGTATAGTTAGCACTCAATAAATATTATCAGTTTAAAAGTCTAGAAAAGCATCCTTGGGACCAGCAGTTAGCGTAATGGCTATGTCGCTGGACTCCCACATAGTCGACCGTGGTTCGCGTCCCGGACCCAGTGACTTAAAACTCATGCCAGGCATGTGTACGTGCGTGCCCAGGATCCTGAGAGGAGAATGGAGGAGAAGGGATCGTGGTGTGGCCACTCCCCCGGGGGGGTGATTTCTAGTTTTCTGTCTCTCTGTCTCTCTCTGTCTGTCTGACGAGTGCATGAGCCCTATAGTGAAAACCTTTCAAAAAAAAAAAAACATAAATAGAAAAGCATCCTTGAAAAACATTGTAGGCCGGCCTTCTTGCATATCTGCAATTCTAAATTCATGGATTCAACCAATCTCAAATCACAAATGTTTGGAAAAATTAAAATTAAAATCACATTGCAACAATAAAAATAATACAAATTTAGAAGTACAATGTGACAATTATCTACATTGTATTATGTATTATAAGAAATCTAGACATGACTTGACGTATATGAAAAAATGTGGAGGTTATATGTAAATCCTGTGCCACTTTACATAGGGGACTTCAGTATCCAGGGATCTGGGTATCAGTGCATGGTCCTAGAGCCCATCCCTCATGAATACTGAGAGATTCTTTTTTTTTCTTTCTTTTTTTCCTTTTAGGATTTTGCCATCGGGCACATGCACTCACTGGACAGATAGGAAAAACAGAGAGGCAAAACAAAACAAAAAAATCACCCTCCCCCAGGGGGATGACCATGCTGAAATCCCTTCTCCATTCTCCTCTCAGGATCTGGGCATGCAAGTACACATGCCCAGCATCAGTTCCAAGCCACCGGGACCAGGACTCAAACTGTGGTCAGCCATGTGGGAGTTCCCCACTTTACCCACCACACTACCTGCTGGCCCCAAGAAATGACTATATTTTATATAGGTCGGTTGAGGAAAGCCTCAGTCGAAAGATGCTATTGGCATAGAAATCTGAAGAAAGTGAGAAACCAGTCATACTCATATCTGAGGAAGGACTACCCTAAGAGATGGGTAGCTAGAACATGCTTCTTGGGTACAGACAACAGTAAGGAGGCCAATGTGGCTGCAGCTCTGAGGGGAGGGAACAGTCTAGGAAATGAGACCTCCCTGGAGGGGGAGGCAGAGAACCAAGTACGTAGGGTCTCGGAGGCTGTTATAAAAATTTTGGCTTTTTTTGCAAGTTGAAGTGTCACGATCTGCCTTAAACTTTAAATTATTTGATGATTTAATCAATATAAATAAAGCTTACAATAAACTGGCACAAAGTACTAAGTAAATAATTGGTTAATTATTATATTTCATGGTGTTTATTAAGCCTGAGAGAAAGATCAGGTATCTACTTCACAGTCTTTAAACAATTTTTAAAATAGCAAGTAGGGCAAGATGGAACACAATTTGATCCCTCACTTATAATTTATACTATATACACCTGGGCTGAGCATCCTTGCTCCAAAAATGCAAAAGCCAACATGTCTCTAAGTCAGAAACGATTTAAATGCCAATAAGATGCCACAAGTGGATCAATCCACACCTGACCTCCTGTCACCTTTGGATGTCAAAACACTGCAATACAAAAAAAAGTTATGAAATTACCTCACACTATTTGTATAAGGGGTATATAAAATATTTCATGCTTAGCCATTGGTCCTATCCCCCTCAAAACCCATTAATTATGCGTAATATTCTAAAATCTGAAAGAAAACAAAAACCTGAAATCGAAAACACTTCTGATTCTAAGCATTTCTGAAAAAGGGTTATTCAACCCCTACTTATATGTATTTGCACAAATATTTATCCCATAGCTAAAGCTATAAAGATTAATCTATCCTTCTTTAATCTTTCCACTGCATTTTGTTTATTCTGTAAAAATCTGTATGTTCTGAGTTAAGTAAATATACAATGATAATCGTCAGTAGGCTTTCATCATGTAGAAAAACAGTTCTTGTCCTGGAGAAGGCAGTTCTATGGATTTGAAATGACGAAAAAATTCTCTTTGGGGCCACCAGGTGGGATGATGGGTAAGGAGCTGGACTCAAACATGACTGACCTTGGTGTGAGCCTCAGACTGGTAGCTTGAAAACCACAGAAGGCACGTGTGCGTATGTGCCCAAAGTTCCAAGAGAATGGAGGAAAACTGCCATGTGGCCATTCCCTCTGGAACGTGATTTCTCCCTTTCCCTCTCTTTGTCTCTCTCTGTCGCTTTCCAGCGAGTGCATGTGCCCTATGGCAAAAACCCTTTAAAAAAAAATGATGTTTATTTTTACTAGCCTTGATTAATCATTGAAGTTTACCATTTCTTCAATTACCAATGTAGTCAAAAGCCATACTAGCTTCTCACCAATATAAATCACAGATTTTTTTTATTTTTATACTGCAAATGTTGCAAATTTTTAGAAATACTGCTCAACTTCAAAGCTACAATATTTATTAGAACCAAAGCCACATTGTTTTTTGAAAGGAAAACATATTGCTTTCATTGTGCTATACTTTTTAAAATACTGTAATGATTATATTGAATTCATTCCCTTCATTTTGCATTCGTAATTCTATGTTTTGTTTCATGTATTTAAAAAGAGCATTGAGGCCACATGGCGGCACCATGGTAAAAGTGACCCACATGGGAAGGCTCCAGGTCTGCGTCCACAGATCATACTAACTATGCTGGGTCCATGTGTGTGCCTGTTATCTGGGACGGGCTGAGGCTGGATGTGGATCATAGCTTCAGGCCTTGCTAGGGCCGCTGTCTCTCTCACTTCCTCTCTCTGTCTCTCACTTATGGAAGAAATAAAAAGAGCATGTTGAAAAGGGATCCACAGACTTTACCCAACTGCAAAGGGAGCATGGCAGAGAAATGCTTAAGTATTGCTGATCTACACTTAAGTCATAGACTTTGCCTTCATGTTTCTCCTAACACCTGGTACAAATCGGACTCCCAGAAGACTTCCTGAATGTGCATTGGTCCACAACCATTATAAGGTTCCTTTTTTCTGTTCACTTCAAAAGTTTAATTCTTTTTACCCATTGTTGATTGAGCTATTTTTGTTATTCTTCCTTTTTGTTTCAAGATGTGTGCATTACTCTATTATTCATTTCTTGCCTATAGCAGTGTAGCAAGACTGTAGCACGTTTGGAGCAAGATCTATTAGACAAGCCGCCTACACTAGTGTGAAATTAGACACGACCAGCAAAGCCATATAAACATAAAACATGTACTAGACAGCTTCATGCATGATATATAATGCATTTTCAAACTGCTAAGTGAAACAACAGAA
Source organism: Tupaia belangeri chinensis (assembly GCF_000334495.1). Lineage (NCBI taxonomy): Eukaryota > Metazoa > Chordata > Mammalia > Scandentia > Tupaiidae > Tupaia > Tupaia belangeri. The sequence continues at coordinate 2,788,540 of NW_006159671.1, read as the reverse complement.
GGCATTCATGTAGTCAGCCCCTAAAAGCTTAAGACACAATTGAAGAGTGCTATGTACTGTAAACTCAATTACCTCATCTAAAAAACATTATGCCATTACTCTGCAATGTACCGCAGACCTGAGACCACACACGCATAAATAGGGAGTGTGCTAAAATCACCTAGCAATCCTCAGACATTTCTAAATGAAAAATCAACTCTTACCCACTGATTTTCAGTCTCTTAAAAAAGGCTCTTTTTGAAATCTATGCATATCCCCCTTTAAAAATAGCATGCATATTTATTATTGATTTGCTCAAATGATTTGAATTTCTCCAAAGCATTTAGTAACAGCTCGTTTTAACATAATTAATATTCTTTTTTCCATATGGTGAGTGACTTTTCTTGACATGGTATTCTGCATTCACAGTGCTCTGAAAGCAATGACCACAATGAATGCTATCGAATATCATGAAAACAGTTCCCCAGATACACTCGTTTTACATTCCTGTCTTGCTGAGGTGCCTGCATGCGGTTAAATGCAGGATGTGAGTCCGTAAGTGGAAGAGATGATGTCATCGTGGAAAAATTCAGTCAGGTTTACTTTCATGCTGAGGGGGCAGCTGTTCTGCGGGTGCTATGAAATCACATAGGTGAAAAATGAGTGTGTATGTGCGTGTTTACCTTTCTCTTTCCACCTAGATTTGGTTTTTATTTTCTTGAAGTTATATGAATTTCAACTTGACAGCTTTTATTTGTAGTCTTAGCTTTCCTATGCCTTTAATACATCTATTTTTTAGAGTACCAATCCATAGCTTGTGGTTTAAGATTTGGAAAGGAAAGAACAGTCTGTGTTGGGAGGGGACTTTATCAGCAGATTCACACGAATTTGCTTGCCTCTGAAAACTGGTCAAATTTCTAGTTAGATGCTGCCACCTGATCTTTCTCCTCTCCCCCTTGCTCTGGACTATGGGGATTTTCAGCAAAGTGTGGAATGGGGCTAGAAAAACTCTGCTTCCTGTCCCCTCACTCAAAGACCCTATCAGAGGCACATTCTGATATGAAAAGTATGTGCGAATTTGAAGAAATAATACTTGTCCTGCTTGTATAAAAAGATTGGCACATATTGGTTTACAACAAATAAGATTATTTCCCCCTCTTAATCATTTGCAGAAATTCTCAAATAGTTCTTACTTTTATCATTGGCTTCTTAATACACTAAAGAAAGCCATCTCAAACCTAAGTACTTCTCACAAAGGCTAACTCCTTCCTTTGCACGTGGTCAATTTCCGTTTGGCTAGAATATAGGCCCTTTTTTATCTTATATTATTGTTTTCTATGCCAGAGAGAGCATGAACATGCATGACAGAGGAAGAGAGAGAAGGCATGTGCACACACAAGCAAACACCCCCTAAAGAGGCCTGTCACACTGCAATCCTTTTTCCTCCAATTCTCTCGTCAGGATGCTGGACACACATGCACACTTTTGGTATGCTTTTCAAGCCACGGGGGCTGAGACTCAAACTCTGATCAGACATGCGAGATTCAGCACCTCTGCACAGCACCTGACTACTGTGCTGTGGAGCCAGCCCAAGATGCTCTCACCCAAATAACTTTAAATACCTAAAGCCACAATGTAGTTTTATCCCATTTCTAATCCTGTCTACAGATAACTCAACACACATCATATTATTTTAAGTAACTTTCTTTTCCTAAAGAACTTCAGTCCACCATCTTTAGATAATGGTCTTCTCTGCTACTCCCCAAAAGAATTATAGAGTAAGAGGGAGACTGACAATTCCTTCTGTGACTCATTGAAGATGACCAAATAAGAATAACTGAGATTTTGACCTTGTGAAAATAAAAAGTTATAGTAAAAAATATAGTAACATATGGGTATTCAGAAAGGTTAAATTCATTTATTGAAATCCAGTTAAAAATCATTGCAATAGACCATACATATATCAGCACTGTGGACACTGTAATATGTATACATCATACATGCAAAATAGAGCAGACACCCTTAATAATTGATATCCCTTTTTAATCTAGGACTTAAATATTCTATAAATAAAATAATAAAAATATGTGTTGGACCAGCAGTTGGTGTAATGGCTATGTAACTGGCCTCCCATGTAGTCAACCACAGTTCAAGTCCCAGACCCGGTGGCTTAAATTCATGCCAGGTGCATGTACGTGTGTGCCCAAGATCCCGAGAGGAGAGATCTTGAGAGGAGAGTGGAGGAGAAGGGATTGTGGTGTGGCCATCCCCCCTGGGGGATGATTTCTTGCTTCCTGTCTCTTTCTGTCTTTCTGGCAAGCACATGCACCCTATAGCAAAAACCTCTCCAAAAAATGTGTGAAAAAATTCTCCATGTCTATTACAAAATGTTTTAACTTCTTTTTAAAATTCATGCATATAGTAAAATATTGCCATTTTCTTATTTAAGACCTATGACTATTTGAAATTAATTTTCTTCAAATCATTCTGTAACCTCACCACAGACACCTTTCTCCCTAATAGAGAATAAATACCTATAGAACGGGAGTATCTATCTTTAGCGCATGCCCGTCTTTCTTACCAACAACCCATAAACACATAAATACAGAGCAAATCATGTCATTGCTTGTTTCTAACATGTGCTCATCCATCTTCTATCAAATTTTAAAATAATAAATATAAAGAAGGCTTATTTATAAAATATTTTTAGTTGGTAATATTCTATATTACTAAAGGTTGATAAAATGATGAAGTTGCTACACCCTAATTTTTGTTTTTTACCTCCTGATACTTTCCTGTAGTTTTATGGAAACTGTATTTTTACCTTGGTTGTCAAGTAATGCTTCGGTGGTTGGCTAATTAGGAGCTCTGAGAAAACAAGGTTTTTATATTCCCATTTCACTCACCAATCATTTTATTGAGCAAAAGGGGCAGTTATTGCCAAAAAGATGCTAACAAAAAATAACAAAATGATTTCATTTTTATGGCTCCTTTAGTAATTGAAAGATACAATCCTAATTGCTGTAATAACACCTCATTTCAGTTTAAAAACATCTCTTGAGGGTCTATTAAATGAAAGATTCTACAGTCATTCTTTTTTCTAACTCTCAATGGTAAAAAAATTCATAAATCCATTTATCTGATCCTTATTTTATTAGAATCATGGCAAACAGAACAAACAGGCCTTTAAAAAAAATCTTCAAACTGCATGAATCATTTATTCTTAAGCGTAAGATTAACATACTTGTTTTTGTCCTTGTTTTATCTTTAGATAAATCTCAAATAACTGTCCATTATCTAACTCTATAATATCTACAATTAACTAAAAGAGAAACCTTCTTCAGGATTTTCTTAACTAACTGGTTTAGACTGCCATGGTATTCTACTTTACTGAATCTTGTGTCAGCACTTCCATTGTCTTCAGATCCTGTTCTTCCTCATGACCCACTAAACATCACAATCCTCTTCTCCATTACTTAAAAAATCAGCTTTGCTCCTTATGATTTTGTGCATCAAAGTTTATTGTTTTGTTTTGTTATAGGATATGTGTGTTCACAGGAGAGGAGAGAGACAGAGAGGTTTAGAAAGAAGGAAAGTGAAAAATCACCACTCCCCAGAGGCATGGATATGCTACAATCCCTTCTCCCCTCTTCCCCTCTCAGGATTTTAGCATACACCAACATGCACCCACTGTGATTTTTCAAGCTACAGTCTGAGGCTAGAATTGCAATAGGCCCTGCGGGAGTCCAAAACCTTAACCACCACACCACCTGCTGGCCCCACACATCAAAGACTTTGGAGCTAAGCAAAGCCAGCCAAGGGAAGAATTTCAAACTTAGAGAAAATAAAAGTCTTCAAGATTAAAAACCAAGGACTGCTAAGACCACTTACAATAGCATTCTGGATCTAAAGTATCTATAGTAGGGCATTCGTTCACTCATCTATTCATTGATTCATCCAAAAACATATCAGCTGAGCATCTATATACCAGACATTACGTGAGATCCATACATCAATAAAACATAAACCATGCCCTCAAAGATCTTAGAGTCTATTCAAAAGGATAAAGACAAGAAAACAACTAAGTATAACAATATTGTAGAAGAGGAAAATAGCATATAAGTGAGAAAATCATGAAGGTAGAGACTGGTTCTTTTCATGAAATGGGGAGACTATCATAGACATCTCTGTGCTTCCAAGATTCCTATTCTCCTTTTATTGTAGGAATATGTTGATTTTCCTTTAAGAAACAATCCTCCTCTCATCTTATTCAGTACAAGAAAACTGTCAACCTCGGTATGAGACCACAACCTGGTCTGGGTGTTGACTGTTAATCAGACTTATCAACTCTTTCTTGTTGAAATTTTAATTTTGAGATGAATGATATAATAAAGTTAATTGCTAAATCCAAATAAGCATTCATATTTACTACAGATTGAGCATCCCTAACTCTAAAACTTGAGATCAGAAATTCTCCAAAATCTAAAACATTTTGAGGACCAACGTGATTCCACAAGTTGAAAATTTTACTCTTGACCTCATGTGGTGGGTCACCGTCAAAATGCAGGTGCACAATACACAGTATTTCCAGCATCCTCAAGGGACCCTGTATTCATAGTACGTCCTTATTGATTTATTTACATATTATTTTGCTTTTAAGTACTTCTATGTGAGTACTTGTAAGAAAATGGTTTCTGGGCTGGCTTTCTGGCCTGGTGGATAAGGAAGCTGAATCTCACTGGCCGGCTATGTGGTTCAAGTCCTGAGCCAAGCAGCTTGAGAAACACACTAGCACATGTATGTGCAAAAATCCTGAATGCAGGGAGATATGGCGAGAAGGGATTGTGGTATGACCATTTCTTATGGATAATGCTTTCTCCTCTGTCTCTGTGTCTTTCTCTGGTAAGCACACATGCTCTCTAACAAAAGAAAAAGAAAGAAAGAAAGAAAGAAAGAAAGAAAGAAAGAAAGAAAGAAAGAAAGAAAGAAAGAAAGAAAGAAAGAAGAAATAAAATGACTGTCTATCAGTAGTGCATAAGTTCTGAGCAAGGAATGATGACGATGCTAAACAGGTGCAGACTGCCACATGGAGGGTCAGATAATGCCACCTCTGTTTGATTGTTCAATGCACAAAAACTTGGTTTCATTTACAGAATGATTAAAGCTCTTGTTTAAAATTATCTTGGAGCTATGTGTTCATGTATCATAAATGAATTTCGTGTTTAGATTTGGGTCCTATCCCCAAGATATGTTTATATTGTATATGCAAATATGCCAAAATCTGGAAAATTGTAAAATCCACATTTCTGGTTTCCAACATTTCAGATATGAGTTATTCAACCTATAGGTACTATTCAGTGCATTATATATAAATGTATTTAGTCCTTATAACAGCTCAATAAAGTATGTACTATTATTATCTACATTTTACAAATAAGGAAATTAAGACACCAGAAAAGTGAATTTCCCAAGTGATAGAATTATGATGTAAACCCAGAATCTAACTCTTAGAACCTTCAAGGACAGTTTTGCTTTTCTCTAAATTTGTTTCTTTCTCAAGAGGTGCCCTATATCTTTTTAATAAATTCCTCTTGCTTACGTTAGCAAAAGTTGGTATTTATTTCTTTAGTACCCAAGAGCAGAGTTTAGCAGCAAGTCTCAAAAAAATCTGGAATTTGGGATCTTGTGTTGAGGCTGATATTAGAGTAAAACTGAGGAATGAAAAATTCGTAGCCCATGGGTTGGAAAAGAAATTGTTTCTGTAGGATCTTAAGCTTATACAGCTTGGGCGCTCTCTTTAAGGAAAAGAATATCTAAAAATTATTAATATAAAATTAGATATGAAGTACTCAGCATAATAAATCATAAATTAATAATGTTTAAGAGACAAGAAACACTAGAATTATCACAAAGAACAGAAAAACAGCATATATTTTTATTAATTAACTGCCTCATGGAAACCTGCCTTACTTTTCCATATAGATTTTGGCTTTAGACTTTTAAATTATCTCCATAAAAAGGATTAGAAATATTTGCATAGGGCAAATAGAAATATAATAGAACCTTTTCTCTAACATGATTAACCATGACAGTTTTTTTTTTTTTTTGAGAGATTTTTACTACAGGGCATGTGCACTCACTGAAAAGACAGAGAGGGACAGAAAGTGAGAAATCACCCCCAAGGAGAATGGCCACGATGCAATCCCTTCTCTTCCATTCTCCTCTTGGGATGTTGGGCACGCATGCACACACACCCAAGTTTTAAGTCACCAGGTCTAGGACTCAAACTGAGGCTGATTATATAGGAGTCCAACAACTTAAACATTATGCCATCTGCTGGCCCAGAGGAAAATTTTTAATCGTTTAGAAAAATCTCTTTCAGCTTCACAGTTGATCATTGGTAAATATTGTAAATTTTGAAACTTAAAAAAATTCAGTTGCCAAACATGGAGAAAATTTTTTCATATGGGTGGAAAAATTTTTTCTACAGATTATAAGGATTTAGGAATTTATTCAGGTAATAACATGACTTCCTTTTGGTATTGGCTCCTGTCCTTTGCCTAACTCCTGTCCTCTAACCAGGTCCCAATATCAATTGAAAAAGACGTAAAATTCTTGTCTTGGGAAAGGGCAGAGACGGGAAAAAGCACGGCTGGAAGGTGAAACAGCAAGCACTCCCTCTCCAGCAGTAGGAAGACTCAGAGCAGATTTCCCCACTCCAGCCTCAACAAACCTTTAAAATCTTGAATGCCACTCAGTATGTTATGGGTTTTGCATTTTTCTCTAACTGTATCATCGATTTTGAGGATATTATTCTGACTAGATTAACAAGATGCCCTAAATTCAATGGCACGGGTGGCCAGGGACAATCTTGGCAAAGCTTGCTAGATTTGCTGATGCAAATGCAGATACAATGCTAGCCTATACTCCATGATGCTAAAAAGCCAGAAATCACTTGGTACAATATAGAGAAAGGAATTCAAAATTTGGAGAAGAAAGAAATGCTACATTCAATTCATAATGTATGCTTCATCTAAGCACACTGTAACCATACTGTTCAGGGGCTCCAAGAGGCTCTATTTTATTCTGTTTTATGTGAGGAATATGTTGGTGAGGAAATTCCAAAAACTTTGCATGTAGCTATTATTGAAATATGCTCCCTTGTTTTGTTAAATAATTATTTTATCTAATTATTTATTTATTATTATTTTTAAAATTCAGCCAGAGAAAAAGAATGGGAAAATGAGAAAGCAAGCTACGAGGTCCAGGACTCAAACCATGGTTAGTCATGTGGGAGTCCAGTGCCCCAACCGCCACACCACCTGCCAGTCCCTTACGGTTAACATGGATGACGATGATCAGAGTGGGAGGCACACATGGTGGCACTTAACTTTCAAAGGTGTGGGTGGATATGGCTACCAGAATACAAAACAGGCTAATAAGATCTCTCAGAATGACCAATGCTACAAGACATCTGACTAGGGTTTATTAATGACAGCACCATTAGGTGGTTCCCTAAGTTCTTGCTTAGTATAACAAAAACAGCAAAATGAGAAAATCTTCTCATCCCCTGATCCTGGACTAGAGCTGATTTATTGACATGAAACCCACTAAATGATGACTTCAGGTTTTACTGTAAAGCTTCTTTCTAGTCTTTCTGTCAAAGGAATCTGAACTGTTTACTATGTATTAGGGAAAGGGAAATGCCGCATGGGGTTTAGGTGATAGATGAATGGTTGACCTAAATCCATTTCACTCTGACTAGTACACCTTCGAACACAGCAGAGGTTTTATTGTTTTTATTTTCATTTTGCTTCCAATGCATAATTAGCCTGAATATTCTCAGCAACTGTCAGGATTTTTATTTCCTAACATGTGGGATGAATTTTTTTTTATGGTAAAAGAATTGAATAAAATATTGCACCTTTGGAAAAAAAATCAGAGATTTGCATTTCTATCAATGATCTAAGCATTGCAAGGAAAGTGATTTCATCACATCTCCATTCAATCCAAGCCAGGATGAAAGATTAATGGGATCTGGAAGACAGCAGGGAAACTATAATGACATAACAGCCTCAGATGGAATCACAGTTACAGAAGTGGTCTTTTCCTTGAAAGGCGTTAATCAATATCCTGCTACTTAGCATTCCTCTCTTGGTGTAAAAAGTACAATTTTCTTAATTCTGATAAATATTGGGTCATGGGAAAAGTCATGACATGCTTTTCTATGCAAACATGCATCATGACTTTTCAGACGACCCAACAGAAAACACCAGAGGCAGCTTGCATTTGTTCAACAGAAACAACAGAATTGTCTTTTTATTCTGCACATCAACTCCAGCTCTGTGACATAGCCTACAGGGACCATGGTCATTTCAACATCTCAGCTGTCAAACTCCTCTTGGGATATTTTGCTGCTTTGATGCTGAAGAGCAAGAAAAGCAGGCAATCTAGATGGCGTCACATTCCAGAGGACAGAGGAAAAATCTCATAAAACCCAGGAAGATATCTCTGCTCACTAAATGACGTTTCTGTGTCCAGTTGTAGAGGCCAGGTTGGAGCACGACTTTCTTAGTAAGGGACAGGACGCAAATGTACCCAGCTTGCCCTGGTTGTCTGATGGAGGCTTCCTCTACCACGGGAGACCAGTGACCAGGAAACCGAACTATATATCATGAACTTAGTACCATATAAACCATGTGGCCTAAGTTTACATTGTGCCCAGCACTACTTTATCAGAGCAAAAATGCCATCACTGAGGTTAACTCAATTAGGCCTTCAGAGTCAGGTAAATTCCCAAAGCGTATCACTCATTAGCTAGCATGACCACTTTTCACACTGCTGCTTTTTTGTCTCCATCTGCATGTATATCAAGTCTTCTATGACCAGTAGACTATACAGGGAAAAGATTTGAACTCCTTTACATCTTATTCCTATTATTTCATATGATACACCAACAGGTATTGTTATGGCATGGAAGCCATATTTAAGCATATAATCATAAGAAGATATAAGAAAGGAACACTCCCATTGAGAAAAACATTATGCAAGACATTTCCTTGTCTGACCTGCAAGTGAAAAATTTGGTCAGGTGGTCAGGGACTTAGAGAAATGATGACAAAGGAAGTGTCCTATATACTGGAAAATAATATATGTTAGTATATTTAAGACTTGAATATATTTCTATTCACAAGTTCTTAAGAACTTTCATCTTCTGTATCTTAGACCCAGGAAGCACTATACCATCAAAATTTCATTTTTGCCTGTAACCATCTGCTCAGATTCCTTTCATTTCATGATTCAGTCTTGTTGGTTTAATTCTAGAACTATACTTGCATTTTAGAAAAGCAAATTTCTTAAGGAATATACAGTCATTTTAGTTGTGCAGTCAGGTATTGAGGGATCCCAGATTAATCACAGTTGAGATTTTCTTGCTCTGTCTGAGAGATCAGTGGTGAACACAAATGTGTGGATTTTTCTGATTTTACTCTTGATAAGATTTTCTCTAAACAAAAAGTGCTATTGATATTTTTTTAATGGAAAGTCTCTAATCTTTATGTTTTATTTCATTCCCGGATGGTTCGACATCCTGAGGTTCTATTATCTTGTAGCTCAGGGAACTAGGTATCCTTGATGGGCCAGTGGATTATAGGCATTCTATCTGACTAGGATGTTCTTTCCCCGGAACAAGGACTGGATTCTACATTTAGGCCGTGAACTCCAGATCCTTCCTTAGAGCATAATGTAGCATTCTACTAGGTAACAGAACTTCTCTTTTTTTCTTCTTCTTCATGTGCTTCAAACCTGATCTAACCACCCAGGGCCCTTTGAAGTCAAAGGAAGCTCTGATCCCAGAGAAACTCTGATGTCTGGGGCAGTGACTCTTAAAATAAATGAGACAAATGGAAAGGAATGTTAGGAGAAAGAGAGAGGTTGAAAGCTTTGGATATCTTCCCCCATGTGGATGCCCCAGTGCTGAGAATGTCTTATACACAGATCAGCAAAACTGTGGCTGGTGGGGAAAGAACAGAGGAAGCATACAATAGTGAGGCGTCTGTAGTTGGACTCTAGTTGGATGAGGAAGTGAAAGGTCGGGCATGCATAAATGTAATGATTATCCTGTCTTGTCTGGAGATGCCAACTTGGAGTCAGGTAACTAGGACTCAAAAGGCATAAAACCTAACCTTGAACTTGCCATTTGTCTTGGTTTTCTCATCTTAATAGAATACTAGAAAGATTAGCCTTGTTTATATTTTTGCCTTTAAAGGTTCTCAGCTGCAAAAAGATTAAGATGTGTTCATCATAGTGAATGCATCACACTACAGTGCACATAAGCTAATTAAATCAAATTAGACATTGTACTGCTACACATTGATTTTGAAGGCTTCTACTGCCTGTGAAGTATCTTTACAGCTTTTGGCATAGTGGTTAAGGTCAGAACTCCAACATGGCTGGCTCTGGCTTGAGTCCCAGACTGGTAGTTTGAAAATCACACTGGATGTGGGTGCATAAGTGTCCACAATCCTAAAAGGAGAGTGAAGGAGAAGGGATTGTGGTATGATTATCCCCTCTGGGGGGGAGGGGAGATTTCTCACTTTTTCTCTCTTTCTCTCTCTGTCTCTCACTCTGGCAAGCACACATACCCTAGAGCAAAAACTGAAAAAAAAAAAAGAAAGAAAGAAAGTAAAAAGGATGCAGATGTAGTGGTGTGGGGGGTATATACTACAGAATACTTTACTGAGTGATATAAAGTATTCCGAAAGTAAGTACAATGCTAATAGATATGCACACACATAACCATCAATTTCATTCTTCTGCCAGAGATGAACAAACATTTTAAGAGTTGTTTTTCGTTTGTTTGTTTTGTTTTGTTTTCAACTGTCTTCAACAGTATTGTAAACTTTTTTCCCCTTCATTTTTTTTTTTTTTTTGGAGAGATTTTTTTTTTTTGCTATAGGGCGCGTGCGCTCGCCAGATAGACAGAGAGACATAGAGACAGAAAGCGAGAAATCACCCCCCAGGGGGGATGGTCACGCCGCAATCCCTTCTCCTCCATTCTCCTCTCGGGATCTTGGGCACGCACGCACACGCGCCCGGCGTGAGTTTTAAGCTACCAGGTCCGGGACGTGAACCCCGGTCGACTACGTGGGAGTCCAGCGACATAGCCATTACGCTAACTGCTGGTTCCCCCCTTCATTTTTCATTCTCTGCTAAAAATTAAGAAGTATCATTCATTTTTTCTTCAAAAAAATATCAAACACCATACCTTTATTATGCATTCATAATAACTAGCGAAGAATCTTATGACAAAACTATAGAACAAATATATGAGTGGTGGGAAAAAAGTAATTTGGCCAAAGTTCCTTAGTTCAGTCCCACAACTTACTCAAAACAAATATTACATTCCATAAATTTTGTTCTAATATTCTGCCATAATATTTTGAAAACAAGGACCTATTCAGTAAATATGTCTTGGCCAGATTTTGTTCATTGCCTGATGACACAATTATTTCTCTAAGTTTCTAATCAAGACATCAGATTCAGCCAGTTAATATATAGTCCTTTTTTAATGCCATCATTTCCCATACCATTTAATCAGCTAAATGTAACAGAATATTATACGTTAATTAGCGTGCAAATAACATGCTACCTAATAGAACACATCTTCCGTGCTTTGTTGTTAATATAAAACTTGGTGAATCTATTCCTAACAAATTCTGGAATCACAGTAAATTAATAAGCAACTATAAATGTGATCTACCACTGCGCAGCAGTTTTTGTGTTGAGATCATTTACCTTTGTGGGCTTGCTAGCTTCCATGCTCTCTTTGAATTTCTCCTGAACAGTTTCTGCAAGTTGACAGAGCAAGGCACCATTATCCAGCTTTTCCATAAAAGTTTCTGCTGTAATCTCCTTCCCTGAAATACCGAAAAACAGCATTAAAAAACTTGGTCATTCCCTACCATGAAAGTCAGATTCACGCCATATCACGTACGTTGTCACAACTTTATCACTAAAATTTCTATCATATTACAGCTGAGTTACGCATCTGGGAGAGGAACATACCAAAAAGAATGATTTCTTTGGAATTTTATGTTTCCCTTTGGTTGCAAGAATGTCAGCATTTTATATTTTCATAATATAGCTCTATGTGCAGAAAAGTTTTGTTACACATTAAAGGTGGTAAAATGATATTCTGGGTAGAAAAGTCCCCCCATTTAGCCATCAGGAGGAATGAAAAACAATGAATGAAAACAACAAAACTCAGAGAACAAGCTTCACCAATGATTGTACAATTGGGCTTCCAGGCCTCATCCACTTTTTCCCTCAGGGAGTCATTCAATCGCTTTGGCCCACAGGCATAAGCAGAACTGGATTTTTGTGTTAGGTATATGTTTATCACAAGAATACCATTGATCTTTTTAAATTAAGAAGTATCATAGTAGAGATATATTTTTAAAAACCAGTCATTATTGGCAACTTTAATAATGGCCTGTACACAAAATCACATCTCTAAATTCTTTTGAACTTGTTTTCCTGATTGAGAAAATTACAGGTCAAATTAATCCAAATGATAGACTTTCTGTAAGCAAATGAATTTATTTTTTATTTATTTCTGTATTTTTAAAACATTTTTGTCATAGGGTATATGATCACTGGAGAGAGACAGAGAGAGGGAAAGTGAGAAATCGTACCCCACAGTCCTTTCTCCTCCATTTTTCTCCTAGGATTTTGGGCATGTAACACATAGGCCCAGATGTTTTTTAAGCAGCCAGGTCTAAGACTCGAATTGCATAGTTGGGCATGTGGGATCTTTTTTTCAATTTCAATTTCAATTTATTTATTTACATTCATTCACTGTACATCATTACAGCATACAAAACGAGATTTTCCTCCCAGAATACACTGTATATTGGCTCAATCAAGCACATCAACATACGTGTTTTCATCAACGAATTAATTTTCCATTTCTTGTTTCCTGTATATTTTGCTTTTTCTCCCATCCTTGATTCCCTCTCTCACACCCTCTGCCATCTCCCACCCTCCTCCCACACTGTCTCTGGTATGCATGGTTGCCTTCTATACCTTTTCCCACACACACATTTTATTGATTCACTAAAGACCTGAATTAATCTAAATATTTTCAATAGCAAACGCAACTGATATATTCATATCCACGTACACAAGTCTGACTCTGGGCATAAACCTCAGTGAGTAGAATGAGCATACTATAAAGTAGCTCCTAGCTGGGGCTATATATACCTTACTGTCGTCATTAAATAGGCTCTTAACCACCACGCCACCTGCTGGCCTGGCAAACACTTTTTAAACCATTCCTCTTCCTACCACAGCTCTTAGACCGAATTTGTTACGTTCAGATCTCTGCTTTTTCCTTTTCTCCTCACAATTACCCTCACGGCTTCAGCTACTGCTCTCGTAAACACGAGTCTCAGTTCCTCATCCCTGACATTTAACGGGATCCCAGGTAGGGAATATTTTTACTTCTTTCTTAAATGCCTCCTAAAGCACATTTTGTTTTCATTTTGTAACAGCTTCATAGAGATGTAATTCATATGCCTGACAACTGACTCACTTACGATATATAATTCAATGGACTTTAGTATGTTCAGAGTTGTAACAATTATCACCATAATTTTAGGCCAATTCTGTCATTCCCCAAAAGAAACCTTGTACTCTTTAGTTGTAACACCTGGTTCCTCCACTTTCCCCTCCTGTGACCATAACCACAAATAATTTGTTCTTTTTTTTTTTTGGAGAGGTTTTTGCTATAGGGCACGTGCACTCACCAGACAGACAGAGACAGAGAGATAGAAAGCGAGAAATCACCCCCCAGGGGAATGGCCACGCCGCAATCCCTTCTCCTCCATTCTCCTCTCAGGATCTTGGGCACGCACGCACATGTGCCCAGCGTGAGTTTAAGCCACCGGGTCCGGGTCTCGAACTGCGGTCGACTATGTGGGAGTCCAGCGACATAGCCATTATGCTAACTGCTGGTCCCATTTGTTCTTTTTTTAAGAGAGATTTTTGCTATAAGGCATGTGTGCTCAGCAAAGAGAAAGAGAAAGAGACATAAAGTGAGAAACCACCTCCTGGGGTGTGGCCACACCGCACTCCTTTCTTCTCTGTTCTGTCAGGATTTTGGATACACATGCATATATGCCCAGAGTGCGATTCAAGCTGCCAGGTCCCAGACTCAAAACACGACTGACTACGTGGGAGTCCAGCGACATAACCATTACGCCATCTGCTGGTCTCAATAATTACTTGTTCTATGCTCCCTCAAAACATCTTTCCCAAAGCTCATATATTTTCCCCATTCCTTATTTTCTAAGTTACAGGCTATTTCGATTTTTGCCTTAATTTTCTAGTTCTTAGTCACAAAATCTGTATATTTAGGCTTCATTTCTCATGCCATAATTCTAATAAAAATCTTTATGACCTGATCTCTAAACCTCTAGCAACGAAAACAACGACTGTACCTTCTGTCCCCAATTTTTCTCTGCACATTCTCTGATATGATAAATATTGCTAAACAAAACTCTCACTGAGTGATTCTTCGCACAGACACCTTGGTTACACAGCTCCTAATTTTCCCCTTTATTTAGAATGTGAAATCTGCGTTTTTTTCTTTTTAAGATTTTTGCCATAGAGTGCATGTGCTTGTCAGAAAAAAAGAGAGACAGTGAGTGGGAAAGTAAGAAATCACCCCTCCCTCCAGTGTAATAACCATGCTGCAATCCCTTCGCCTCCATTTTCCTCTTAGGATTTTAGACACAAAATTATTCACATCCGGCATGATTTTCAAGCTGCCAGGTCTGGGACTTGAACTGTGGTCAACCATTTGAGAGTCCAGTGTCATAACTACTATGAAATATACGCATTTTAACCAAATGTCCAAAGGCCCCTCTTTATGCCTCTAAACCATCTTTCTAATTTAATATTCCTATCCCCTGCCTGGTGGTTCACTCACTGCCTTCACAGTTCCCCTCTCAGTCCTTCCTGTTCCTGCTGCTCTGCTTTCATTCCGGGGTTCCTGGCATGGCCTGCACCTTCAGTGTCCCAACTTTTGTCTACCCAGCTAAGGTCTATCTTTCATCAGATCACAGTTTCAGAAAGAGACTCTCCCAGGATACACTGATCTCCTGTCTGTGTGACCATGTTCAGCAACATCTCTTAGCAAAGGGAATTATCAGACATGTTCTTTTATTTAGTAACATGTTTTGTTTAAATGTATTATCTTCCTCAATATACTATAAAACCACTTGAAATATTGCTTTTTTTTCTTTATATCTCCTACAGAGATAAGCATAATGTTACTTATGTAAAAAGCCCTTGAAAAATGTGTTTAGTAAGCATGTGAATTAAAAATTAAAGAAATAAACTACTGGAAAACTTTGAGAAAATATCAGATTTGTGTGTGTGTGTGTGTGTGTGTGTGTGTGTGTGAAAAGTAGTTAAGTTGAAAGCAAGAGAGTGGAAGAGAAAAAGTATTTTAAATGTGTTATACTGAGATTTTTATGGACCTATCTTTTATCTTAAGATAAATGCACATAGCTCAATTTCATGAACACTTGAAATAAATATAACCTGAATGGAACAACAGGTAAACTATTTCTTTGAAACTAAACTCACAATATCTAATACATTTGGATTTTAAGAAACATCTGTTTAAGATGATATTTTTCCCAGTTTGGGGGGAAGGGTGGGTCAAGGGGGAACAAAGTGACTAGTTTTTAATGTTCGTTTTTTCCCTACTGGATAGTCCACATTTTAGCCCCCAGTTAGGATAATGACTTCTGCAGGTGGCAAAACATCAGTAGCTCAAAGTATTTACCAAAGAAGTAGCCTGAGCATAACTAATTTTATTTCAAAATCAAACACAGCTGAACTCAACTCAAAAATAAAAGTACTGGTCTCAAGATACAAAAGCCAACACAACAGGCTTTGTAGTGTGCATCTACTGCACTGGCCTGTATTTTCTTTTCTTTTTTTTTTAAGTTTTTTTTTAATTTATTTATTATTATTTTTTAAAGTTTCTATAGCTCATATGAGCTCAGAGAGAGTGAGAAAGAGTAAGCTGCCAGGTCTGGGACTCAAACCACGGTCGGCCATGTGGGAGCCCAGCATCCTAACTATCACACCACCTGCTTGCTTTTGGCCTATATTTTCTAATGATAATAAGAAAGTCATTTTGCAAACAGGTATGAAAAATAAATATTATAAACAAGTTTCCTTTATTTATTTATTTGGAGAGGTTTTTGCTACAGGGTGCGTGAGCTCACCAGAAAGACAGAGAGACAGAAAGCAAGAAATCACTCCCCAGGGAGGAGGGCCATGCCGTAATCCCTTCTGCTCCATTCTCCTCTCAGGATCTTGGGCATGCATGCACACGCAACCAGAGTGAGTTTAAGCCACCGGGTCCAGGACTTGAACTGCGGTCGACTACATGGGAGTCCAGTGACATAGTCATTATGCTAACTGCTGGTCCCAACAAGTTCCCTTTAATAGTCACATTATTCAAATGTGTTTAAATTTCAAGATGAAGAAGGTAAACTTCATATTGTTGTATGATTCCTTAAGGAACTACATATAAGCCTTTGTAAATTTGGAAAAGATTTTTAGGCATTATTATTTCATGAAGTTCCATGGCAATTTAAAGATTCCATTCACAATTTCAAGGAATACGATTCTTGTACTAAACTTAAAGGAACTTGTAATTTATAAAAAAAAAAAATGATTCTCATCAAAAAGCCATTAGCAATTTACTGAAAAATAAGACTTTTTTACATTTTATGTATTATACTGAAGATTTTGTTACCCTGCTTTTCATAAATGCTTGAAGAAAAAAAAATACATTGAACATCTGTATCTAATGAAAAATATATTAGGTGTCAGCTTTCAATTCTGTATATTTTATAGCTCGGAAAGGTGGGATTTTTTTGTTGTTTTTGGCTAAAACACACTGTTACATACTTTATAGCTCAAATGTACTACCTCAAATGAAGAAAAAAATGCAACAAGTTTTTTAAGAAGAAAAATCCTTTATATATAATATATTTTCCATTCAATGATTAAGAATAATTTAATTTGTCTTTTTTTTTTAACTAATTTTTTTTGTTTGTTTTTGGAGAGGTTTTTGCTATAGGGTGCATGCGCTCACCAGAAAGACAGAGAGAGAGAGACAGAAAGTGAGAAATCACGCCCCAGGGGGAGATGGCCATGCCGCAATCCTTTCTCCTCCCTTTTCTCTGGATCTTGGACACACATGCACATGCATCTGGCGTGAGTCTAAGCCCCCGGGTCTGGGACTTGAACCACTGTCTACTACATGAGAGTCCAGCAACATAGCCACTACGCCAACTGCTGGTCCCAAGGATCATTTAATTTGAATATACTACATAATTATTAGAAATCAGTTATAATCCTTAAATAGGATTGCAGATTATCTCATTATTGTATTAGTATTGCCCAAAGCATTTTAAGAAACCAGAAAATAAAACGTATTAAATTTAACTATGACAAATATATAATAACAAGCTGTGGAAAACTAATGATAATTTCTCAAGTAAAATTCATGCAAAGCCAAATATTTTTGTTAAACAGTATCAGACTTCTTCATCAAAGTTGTGTAGCTGTTGGATGTGTCAGACTATAAACGCCAGAAGCAGTGAGTCTCCAGCACCAGAGATACATTCCTCCCTGCATACCCCCGGCGGCATCCTTTCCAAGTGGTTGGTTATGATTAAGGAAAGAAACAGCAATGGATGGATCTAATTCTATTGTCTTGGAGTGCTGGCCCATGCTGAGTTGCAAGGTTAGTGGTTTCAAAATTAATCTAAAATATCCTAGTCTAGAAGTCATGTGTTCACTTCCTGGGTTTGTAAGTGTGAATTTTGGTCATCAGGCCATCAATTAGGATACGACTGACAATTGAACCATAGACAAAGGTCAGCAGGTTTAAAGAAATACTGTGCTTAGTCACTTTTCCTTAAAATATCAGAGCTCAGTGACAGCAAATAAACACCTGCCTGGGATATTTTATGAGGTAACTAAAATCAACGTGCATGCTTCCACATATCAGCGTATTCCTCTCAGAAACACGTGTGCCATAATTTCTATAGAGATCAAGAATCAGCCTATAAAGTGTTTTACATTGAAGTCATGTGGGGAAAAAAAGGGACTCATCTTTTATGTTGTTGAGAAAGAAGATTTTCTCCCAATAAGTTAGCTGCTGAATTTTTAAAGATAAGGTAATGTCTAATAATCTTATTTAGCATTTGAGTACTATATGTCACTGTGGCCAACACTCTCCATGTGTTAAATCTTCTCATAAAATTGTGACATGAGTACTACTACTAAGATATCCATTTGATGGATAAGGAAATTGAGGTGATAGATTAACTTGCCTAAAATTACACGGTTAGGTTAGCCCCTAGAAGAATGTGGCTCTTTAACCCAAGCTGTTTAGGTTCAGCGTTTATGCCTTTAACCACTTGAGTGTTTAGATATGTGTTGAATACAAGAATGGCTATTTTCTACAACAATCCATTCTCCTTAATGGAGCTGTCTTTTTCTCTGTAGAGATATCACAGAAAGCACTTCAGAGAGAGAACAGCTTGGAGTTGAAGATGGTGATCTGGTGACTGAGACTCTCGTTCAAGCATGTTCTCATATTTGGCTTAATTCATTGAAGGAAGCTGGTCTAATTGCAATCTCTTAGTATAATCCAAGAACTATCAAATTCTACTCCCATCCACACTGTACCTCTCAATCCCAATATAGTTCTGTAACTGAGAACTCCAAGTAATGTTTTCTCTATCTTAATCCAAGTTACTCAATATTTTGAAACTGAAATGTAAAGATTGTGAAATTAGATATAACTTATTATATCCCCAAACTCGAGACCAGCATGTATTCCACACTGATTCACAAGTATCTATTCTGCCTTTGTGAAAAAAAAAAAAAAATAGACAAAACTGGTTTTGTTGAAAAGGTCAGGTAAAAAATTAGGTACCAACCTCTCCGAAAGGTGTCAATTTGTAAATATGGCCTTGATTTTAAAGTTTTGGACTAGCAGAAGATACTACCTTTCCTAAAGAATTTTTACAGGTTATAGCAAGAATATGAGAACTCTGTAGGATAAGTATCTGGTAAAAGGACTTTAAAAAGAAAAAAAGAGAGAGAGAGAGAGAGAGAGCTGTTACTAACTCATCAGACAGCAGTTGTTTTTCACAACAGCAACTCCAGTAAATAGATACTTACATTTTTAATGTTGATAGTATGCTATATTTTAGAAATAACAACAAACTGACCACTATATATTGGCCATTTCAAGAAGAAAACAATGGACTTTTGTATGTGTGCTCATGTAGAAAGGTCAAATAAAGGAAAAGCCTCCATAAAATCGATTGTTATAATGCATCTTTTTACTTTTAAAGAGATTTTTGCTATAGTTCATGCACTCACTGGAGACACATAGACAGACAGACAGACAAAGTGAGAAATCACCCTCCAAGGCAGAATGGCCACACCACAATCTCTTCTTCTCCATTCTCCTCCTGGGATTTTAGGCAACACATACATGCACCTGGTGTGAGTTCAAGCTGCTGAGTCCAGGACTCAAATCACAGTTGGCCACATGGAAGTCCAGCACCATAACCACTATGCCACCTACTGGCACCCAGCATCTTCTAAATATAAGAAAAATCATTTCAGCATAACTTGATTTTAACCTAATTATGATGTATTCAAAGTCCCTGAATATATCCAAACACATTTGCCTGTATCCTAAATATCTGCAATCACTAAGAGTAATTTCAATTTCCTTGATACTTATTATTACCTTCTCTCAAACATAAGCCTCCACGTGACTCACACAGTGCTATTAAACAAATAATAGTGGAAGGTAAAGGTGAACCATCATTTTCAAATATTAAAAAATATAAGTGGGAGCCAGCAGATGGTGTAGTGGTTAAGGCACTGGACTCCCACGTGGCCAACCATGGTTTGAGTCTTGGACCCAGTGACTTGAAACTCACACCAGGTGTGTGTGTGTGTGTGACTGCTCAAAATCCTAAGAGGAGAATGGAGGAGAAGGGATTATGGTGTGGACATCAACCCTGGTGGGGGTGATTTCTTGCTTTCTTTCTCTCTGTCTCTCCAGTGAGCACATGTGTTCTATAGCAAAAAATCTCTAGTATAAACATAAATATGTACATATATGTTGGCGGAAACAATTTGAGAACACTGCTATTAGTGCCTTAATTTCAAAGTCAAGCCAACAGCAATATTAAACAATCCATCAACAATCATAAAATTAGTAGAATGTGCCTAATCCACCTAAATGATAGGGGTTGGCTATAATTTGAGACTGTTAATTTAATAACATGAGGTCTGCTCAAAGTGATGATTACGTTTTCCTCCAGATGTAATTATAGAAGCATTTGATGTTCCAATATGTCCTAAGGTCACAGCTAAACAACAAATGAGCCATAGCTGGTTCATGAGCAAAATAACAAAGCAGAAGACCTAAAATAAAGACGAAATGTGAGTATTTATCTGTGACAGAGGACAATGTCCAAAGCAACTATTTACTGGGAGAAGAAAATAAAAAATAGGATCTTCTTGACTCTGTTTGTCTTTTCTGAATTGAATGTTCATCATAAAACCATTCCATGGTGACATCACTTATAAGAAAACATACTAGGGTGGACCAGCAGGTAGAGGTGGTTAAGGTGCTGAACTCCCAAATTGCTGACTTCGGTGTGAGTCCGGGACTTGGCAGCTTGTTTTCTCATTTTCTGTCTCTTTCTCTGTTTCTCTGTTGCTTGTGTATGTCCCATAGCAAATTACAAAATAATAATAATGATAAATAAAATTAGGTAAATAATTCTAAATTTAAAAAAGAAAGAAAAAAAACATACTAGGACTATAAAGACTATTTTCTGTCAAATCAGCAGGTATACCCAATGTTCACATACTATAACCATTTGTTCACCTTAACTAGTTAGCTGTTCATGATATCTGGGATTTTATATTCTAATGTATAATTTTCAGCTAGCCCTAAAGTGTGCTAGCACTGCTTTAATTCTCTGCCTAGGGACTAAAGTAGTATTTTATTAGTGTTACTGAATAAGTATATAGCACTTAAAAAATTACATTATAATACATCAATATGTGGCATGAGTGCAAATATGATTCTATAATCCAATAAATGCTTTTGTCTGTTAAATAATTTTTATCCATCAAAATATCTGAAGATGAAACAAGAGTACTTTTTTAAGAAACTTTGCCACAGAGCATGAGTACTCATCAGAGAGAGAGAGAGCAAGAAAGCACCATCCATAAGGCATGGTCACACCATGATTCCCCTCCTCCACTCTCCCTTCTTTTGGGAATCTTGTCAGTTTTTTAACTGAAATTTTATGTGTAGGATCAGAAATTTTTGAATTTAGAATATCATTAAGATTGCATTCAAGGGAACCAGCAGTTAGCATAATGGCTATGTCGCTGGACTCCCACGTAGTCGACCGCGGTTCATGTCCCGGACCCGGTGGCTTAAAACTCACGCCGGGCGCGTGTGCGTGCGTGCCCAAGATCCCGAGAGGAGAATGGAGGAGAAGGGATTGCGGCGTGACCATCCCCCCTGGGGGGTGATTTCTTGCTTTCTGTCTCTCTGTCTCTCTCTGTCTGTCTGGCGAGCGCACGCGCCCTACAGTGAAAATCTCTCAAAAAAAAAAAAAGATTGCATTCAAAAAACATAAAGGAAAAAGCTCCACTTTTAGACAAGCATATAGAAAAGAAGCAGAAAATCTTTCCACAAGTAGAGTCCCATATCACAATAGAAAAACCTAATTAAGAGCTTTAATTTAGTATGTACAGTTTTTAAAGGTTTTTGCCAAAAGGTGCATATACTCACTGGAGAAAGAGACAGTAAGAGGGAAAGTAAGAAATTACTCCTGGGCGGGAAGGCCAGGCTGCAATTCCTCCTCTGCCATTCTCCTGGGATTTGGGGCATGCATGCACACACAATCTGTGTGACTCTTCAAGCCACCAAGTCTGGGACTTGAACTGAGATCAACCACATGAGAGTCCAGCATCTTGACCACTCTGCTACCTGCTGCCCCCAGTATGAATATTTTTACTTCACTAAGAATTCAGATACTTTATATGAACACAGGATCAGTTTTACAATTATTTTCAAGACTTCCCTAACCTTTAACTAGGTAAACTCTTAAAACTTAAAAGAAAACTGCAAAATAAAAATCTGCAAATATTTCTGAGGTGACCAAAGAATCAATAATAAGTCATTTAAATTTTACTTTAACGGCTCTGTTTCCATAGTACATAACTACTAAACAAATTTAGTACCTATGAAGGGCCTTCAATAAGTTCATGGCATATGAGTGTTAAAAAAAGCTATGCATGGGACCAGCAGGTGGTGTGGTGGTAAAAGGTGCTGGACTCCCACATGGCTGACCACAGTTTGAGTCCCGGACTTGGTGACTTGCTTTCTCACTCCCTCTCTGTCTTTGTCTCTCACTGGTCAAATTGAAAATAATAATAATGATGATGATAAAAAATAAATTAATGTAATAATTCCTTAAAAAAAAAACTATGCATGGATTTCAAAATCCCTTGCACTCAAATAAACTCATTCCATTTTCCATGAAGTTTTTAAAGTCCTTTCATAAAAATATAACTCCTAACATAGCTATACATTTATTCCTTCCTTCTTTATAACCATTTAGCACCTATCTTATTTTCCTACTTCCAAATGTTTTATTTGTTTGTTTATCTTTTATAGGTATAGTAAAGAAGGGAGTTTATTAAGAGAAGGAAGAAAAAACAGAGCTCCCAAAAAGAGAGGTATTCCAAGTTTTTAGTGTCCTTGCCAAGTTTCCATGAGGGCATTCCCTTAAAGTTTATTATCTATCTATCAATACTTACAACTATCTACTCAAGACAATTCAAAGGTGATATACTTTACTGTATTTTGACATTCTTTTAAAATTCTTCTTCTGAATAAATTTCACAAGCGATCACTTACATTTGCATTACAGCTGCTAACATTAAAAAAAGTCTTATTCTTCAAAAGAAAGGTTATTCATTTATGTACATCTTTTTATTTGTACATATTGATGACCTCAGCTGCCCCAAACTAGGTCTCAAGAGGTGGATTTCTTGGAAACTTAGACTTTGGGAGCTGGAAAGGACATTAGAAATCACCTACTCCAACCCCTTCATTTTATGGATGAGGATACTGAGCCCAGAAAAGATAGCTGAGTGACTCTGGGCACGTTTCCTACCATGCGGCAGAGCCAGAACCAGAAGCCAGGTCTCCTGACACCCTCTTAGGAGCCAGGTCTCCTGACTCTTAATCCAGGGATCTTTCCATTACACACACTAACTCTATTCTCTGAGCTGTCTTGGGCTGTGCACGCTGATCAAGCTGCCGTGTAAATGATCACATTCACAAAATAAAATGCCTTTTCTGACAAGTCATGGGGCATTGGAGCATGCCCATATCATCAGGCTATCCTCTAATTCACCACATGCTTCCTGTGACTAGAGCTTCTCAATGGGCCCTCATTGATCACAGCGTAAATTATAAGCTCCTTAATATGGTCTTCAAAGAAATGTATGACCCAGCCTGAACACGTTTCATGAAATTCTCTGTGTCTTATAGTGCTGTGGACACTAGCCTTTGCTCAGTTCTTCCGGTGAAACTTCCTACCTCAGCACGCAGCCTTCCCTTCCACAGAGACTCATCCCTGCTTTGTCTGGCCAATGATTATTGGATTCTCAGATTAAATATAAATCCCCTTAAAGTAAATTTCCCAACCCCTCTGACTGTCTACTCTTTTAAAAATTTCTTTCTTTTCTGATGAGTAAATGAGAGCGATAGACAGACAACAGTACCCTGACGGAATTTTCACACTATAATCCCCCGTACCTCAGGCAGTCCTGAATCACAGACATACACATGTCCAGTGTGCACACAGACGTCTCCAGAACCTTTCCTTGTGTCATGTTTTATTGCTGCATTTCAATCAGCCCCCATATGCCTTGTGGTCATTGTTTTTTTGGTTTTTTTTTTTTTCTTTTTGAGACTGAGTTTCACTTTGTTGCCCAGGCTGGCCTCAAACTCACAATACTCCTGCCTTAGCTTTACGAGTAGCTGGGATTTACAGGCATGCGCCTGGCACCTACTGACTACTCTACCTTTCAGGACACAGCATACTATGTCTGAAACACTGTAATCACAATCGTTATTTTTATTGATTACTATACCTTAGCTCTTGTTCTGAAAGTGACCCTCTCATTCATACATCCAACTACCCTGCGAAGTTCATTATTAGTATTGTATTTTACAGATTATAAAACTAAGGCACAGTGCAATCAGACACTTGTGCCATCTCACATAATAAGTGATCAAACTGAGATTTAAATTGAAACATTCTTATTCTAGATTCCAGTTTTTCAGAAACCAATACCTTATACTACTTCATAATATCAATGAAATGAATAAATGTATGCATAAAATTGCATTAATGGTTCACCAAACTATACAAATGGAATAATAACTTATCTAGTATGGACTACATGCCAGGCACTGTTTTGAGTCCTATACATATTTCCATCATTTATTCCCATAACACCCCTACAAAGTAGACACTGCTATTATTGCCACTGTGTGAACAAGGAAAACAAGGCACACAGAGGTTGAAGAGCTTGCCCAAGACCACATTGCTAGCAATTGCAGAGCTGGGATTCATGCACAAGCAGCCTGTTTTCAGAGCCAGGGTTCTCAACTTCTATTCTATGAGCCATGCCTGTGACAGCCCCTATCTGAAAACAGGAAGCTCAAAGTTAATAATAAACTATTGTCATAATGATCATTAGTGAACTCTGAAAAGACAGAAGAAAGATAAGAATCTGTTTATGCTAAAATAACTCCATCTGCTTCATGGAGCTAAAAACTCTTGGCCTCATGCCAGGTCCACCTAAAACAAATCCGTTCACATTTGTAGGGTATCCCTGAATGAGAAGATCCTGTGGATGATGCTTGTCTGTCTCTCACTCCTGTTCCTTTTCTCTCCCTCTCTTTTTTTCTCTCTCCCTCCCTCTCGTGAAAGAAACAAAGCAGCTTTTTTTTTTAGAAAAGCTCTTTCTTTGCATGGTTGAATTACTAAAAGGTGATGTCCCCTTCCTTCTTATGAATCCAGTTCCATAGTAGGACGAAGGATCTTGCTGGGAGTGTCTTCTGCATTTCTGACCTCATTACCTTTTGGTTGATCACCCTTGTGAAGGGTACAACTTACATACCCATATTTGGTAGCCCTGGTTAGACTACAAAGCAAAGAGTTGCCAAAATAAATGTACAACAGTCAAGAAAAAAGAAAACTTCTAACCTGGGGATAAAACTGAAAAATAAATAAATGCTCAAGTGGTGCAAAAATCCAGTCACGGTGAGCAAAGAAAACCTTGCCCAGACCTTGCAAAACCTTGCTAAAATTGCAAACCAATAGTCCAGTTTCATCAACTGGACCATAAGGATAACAACATTTAGCTTGAAGAGTTTGTTATAAAAAAAATAATAAAACAGTGCTAGTAAAATCTCTTCTGCCAACGATAAAGCACCATACAACAAACAATTCTCTGTGTACTCACTAGTCAAGTCTTCTATCTGACAAATTAAAGATCCTTTCCTTGGGTCTTAAATCATTTTTATTCTCTATGAACAATTCTTAGTGGAAGCAATGTTGCTATATATGAAGATCCTTTAAATGTACGAACCCATTTTGCACATGGTTGAAATTTTTTCCGGTGCGTATGTCAGCATAATACAAACAGAAGAACAGGCAGTGTTAGCATGAGGTAGCATGTTTCTCAAGAACAATAGTTTTAGACTGGTCCATCACAGAAGTGAATAGAAAAATGTTTTTAGTTCAAGGTTGGATGACTCTAGTCAGCTCATTTAGACAAAGGAGAGATGTTTTCGTTCGTGAGTTTGAGGATTCAGCAGTTTTAGAAGGTATGCTCTAAAAGGAGGGCAAAGCAATTGAGCTTTAGAAGCCAGATTTCAGAGCTTAAGGTTATCAGCTTGCACACAATATCAAAAAGAACAGGTGAAATCGTTCGGTGGCATCAAAGCATTCAAAAATAAATCAGAGCAGCAGATGGGTGAAATAAGCCATTTGACCACAGAGCTCGACATTTCAAAGCATGATACTGGAATGACCAAGCACAGTGCATGTGAGAAACATGGGGGAACTTATTTAAATGTTCCACATGCTTCAGGTTTCCCAGATGCAAAATCCAAATAATGAAAGTCTTTCTTTCCAAGGTGCTATCACGTGCTTAGGTGAAGGACACTACAGGAGGAATAGAAACAAAAGCTGTTATCTTTACTCACAAAAAGATATCTTATAACCTTACCTAATAGATTGGTTAACCACAAGGCCAGATCTTCTTTCATCGGTAGCAAATTAGCTTCATGTCTGCTGGCCAGCCATTGGCTATACTGATGCATATCAGAGAGGCCAGGTCCACTGCGTACCTTGGGGCTCAGAGCAGTGCACATTATTTATCCACTCGTAACACCTGTTTCAGAAACAAAAGAGCAATTGCTTTTTATACAGACTTCTCCTGTTAAAATCTGGCTTCTATGACACAGTAAAGAATAATATCCAGGGGCTTTATGGCGACAGGTCATGTCATTAATTATTAAACCCCACGAAGACTATTTGCTTTATCTGCACTGATCCTCTTACTTTTGGCCAACCACTTGGTAAGAAATAGCAGCAGCCAAAGGTCAAAAAGAAGACCAAACAACAAGCTCCAGGCTTGTAACACAACATATTCGGAAAGAGCTTCTAAAGCAAGAAATTCTACTCATTCGAACACAATGCGAAGTAATTGAAGTCAAATTTTTGTACCCAATTTGTTTGGGTTAATTTTTGAAAATAGATTTCTATAGAATTCTAGGACTGGATGCCAGCAATGACAGTATTTGGATAATTTATGGTAAACACATGAACATTACTCTTAAGACTTCCATCTAAAAGATTAAGTGTAGCTGTTGGTTCTTTGGGTATGGCCAAGTAGTCAAAAGCACACAATTTAGAGAACTGGGCAGGGCACAGGAGAGGAGGTACATTCAGGGTCTCAACTGTATGTCTCAGTTACAAGAAAACAAAACCAGAGAGGATAAGTGACATAACTGGCATCAGACTTCATTTAGGGCAGGGTTAGGCTTAACCCTGGCTCTTTATATTTCAAGACCACTGCTTTCCCCATAATCATACATTTTCACAAACCAAAGTAATTGAGAACCCGTATTAATAGCCCAAGAATTGTAGCCTAATCCTAACAAATACTACCACAGGTATTAACTGTCCCTTTACCATCTTTTTTGCTTTTTATCTTGCCATTTTATTTTTTGCACACTGGCTTTTGTTTGCATGGTCTTTAGAGTAGACGAACTATTTAGATATCTTACATCTATAAAACAAGAGGCGATTTTATTAGCTTTATCACTGTATGAGCATAAGCCCTCGTTGGGGTTGTAGAAAAATTGTTAAAATATATAACGGGCCTGAATGTAACATGTTTGTATTACGTTCATGATCTAAGACTACAGAATTAACACTGAAGCAGCTAAAATAACAGTCATCATGTTTAACACCTTCTCGGATTCCACTCAGTATACAAATATGCCTATGGAATAACTGAATGCATTATGACTAAATGACAACAAAATATTTGCAATACGTAAGAAGTTCATGGGCTTTTCAGCTATATTTCAATAATTATGGTATTTGAAAGTTATCAATATAAGCTATATACACTACTTGGGGTTTTCTCCTTTATAACTTTGCATGGTATTCTGGTATTCTCTCCCAGTTAATCTCAAACTCTAACTCAATTCACATATGTTAATTTCTTTTAAAGACTGCTTCTAAAAAATAATAATAAAACATTTATGTTCAGAAAAATGCATAATGTGACTATCTCCCAAATATTTTGCTGTATTGTAAAAAAAGACTGCTGGGAGTGTGAGTAAACATTCGAGAAAAAGTGTTACATAAGTACACTTGTTTAAAGGCACAATTAAAAAACAAACACACACACAATTTCATTTCTATTGTAATCACTCTCTTGAATAGTATTTTTAAAAATTACAATAAATGTATTAAAAAATCTTATACACCTAGATATTTAGAGCGAACAAACCAGTGCAGATGTGAACTCTTTATAACACACCTTATAATAGAACATAAATTGTCATTATAGGAATCAGAATATCACCATTGTTTGTTCTTTTGCAGTTAATAATGACATGACTCATGAGACATCTTAAATCTTTCTCCAAATCCTGTGATTAAACACCAAAAGCATAAAACTTTTTTTTTAACCCCAGTCATTTTTTAAAAATCTGTTCATACCTGGGGAAAAGAAAAAAACATTCCCTCTAGCTGGTTAAAATTCTTATAGCCCAGCTAGCCTCAGAAACAAACACTTAAGTAATAATACATTTAAGCACATGATTCATACATTTAAAAAACTAATTGAAATCTTTAAAGGGTTACCTCTAATGTGTCTTTCTTCTCAAGACACAATCTCTCCCACTACTTTCCTGAAAGTGAGATGTGGTAGGTCAGTAACTTTACCTACACCCTATTATGTGCTCTGCAACTTTCATTTGAGCATCAGGGTCCTATTTTGTGCTATGATAGCAAGAAGACACCTCAGATTCTTAAGCTCATTGTCCAGCAAAGAATTCATCAAGGGATAGTTTACAGTAAGCCCAATGGCATGTAACAATTTCAATGAGCCAAAGGGATACAATCCTTCCCCTCAATACTTCTAAACAGTGTCGTTTTTATTTTCCTTGACAGTGGCACATTTATTTCTCATGTAATCTGTCCTGTGTCTTGCCAGAAATGTAATTCAAACTATCTTCTAATTACAGATGTTCATTAAGTAAAAGCAATAATAAAAACGAAACAATGTTAATTGTGTTACTTGATATATACCTTAAATTTTAGTGGGCAGAAGAAGCAAGAATAGTTACTTTTTCTTAGGAGGAAAAACTCAGTGAAAGGAGGCTTAGTGGGTAATTACAATTCCAGAAATTTCAGATTGACAGAAACCTGAAGTCGCTGTCATAGATAGGGATTCTTCTGTTTAAATCTTCTTCCCTTCGGACAAGAAGTAGGACTGTCAATTCAATATATCCTGATCCTTTTTTCATATTCCAGTTCACCAAATGGAGCAGGACTTGCTGGTTTAGATGAAAGTCACTCCATGGAAAGCCTAGATTTAAACTTGGTTGAGACATGAACAGGAAACAGGGAAATGGACCCAGCTAGTATGATCGATTTGGAGTTTACGGAAAGTTACCCCATGGCAAAAGTAGTTTCCAATGGAAATGATTTTGTTGTGGTAAACAAAGGTTAAATTTTATATTACCCAGATAAAAAGATCACTATAGGATTGTACCCCTTTTATAATTTTTAACAATTGTTTACTCAATCTATTGATAGGTAAGTTGAATTAGATCAGATCGCAGAGCTCAAACTATCACAAAAAGATCATTTCAGTTCTTTTGAATGCATTCAAAAGTTTTGAAACCACAGGTGATGCCAAGGAGTAACTTTTAAAGAAGAGAAGTGGAAGGCCGGTACTGGGAGAGGGTGAGAGGGAGGGAATCAAGGGGAAAAGGAAAGAAGCAAAACACTTAAGGGACACAAAAATGGAAAACTATCTGTTGACAATAATACATCCTATTTTGTGCTATGATAGCAAGAAGACACCTCAGATTCTTAAGCTCATTGTCCAGCAAAGAATTCATCAAGGGATAGTTTACAGTAAGCCCAATGGCATGTAACAATTTCAATGAGCCAAAGGGATACAATCCTTCCCCTCAATACTTCTAAACAGTGTCGTTTTTATTTTCCTTGACAGTGGCACATTTATTTCTCATGTAATCTGTCCTGTGTCTTGCCAGAAATGTAATTCAAACTATCTTCTAATTACAGATGTTCATTAAGTAAAAGCAATAATAAAAACGAAACAATGTTAATTGTGTTACTTGATATATACCTTAAATTTTAGTGGGCAGAAGAAGCAAGAATAGTTACTTTTTCTTAGGAGGAAAAACTCAGTGAAAGGAGGCTTAGTGGGTAATTACAATTCCAGAAATTTCAGATTGACAGAAACCTGAAGTCGCTGTCATAGATAGGGATTCTTCTGTTTAAATCTTCTTCCCTTCGGACAAGAAGTAGGACTGTCAATTCAATATATCCTGATCCTTTTTTCATATTCCAGTTCACCAAATGGAGCAGGACTTGCTGGTTTAGATGAAAGTCACTCCATGGAAAGCCTAGATTTAAACTTGGTTGAGACATGAACAGGAAACAGGGAAATGGACCCAGCTAGTATGATCGATTTGGAGTTTACGGAAAGTTACCCCATGGCAAAAGTAGTTTCCAATGGAAATGATTTTGTTGTGGTAAACAAAGGTTAAATTTTATATTACCCAGATAAAAAGATCACTATAGGATTGTACCCCTTTTATAATTTTTAACAATTGTTTACTCAATCTATTGATAGGTAAGTTGAATTAGATCAGATCGCAGAGCTCAAACTATCACAAAAAGATCATTTCAGTTCTTTTGAATGCATTCAAAAGTTTTGAAACCACAGGTGATGCCAAGGAGTAACTTTTAAAGAAGAGAAGTGGAAGGCCGGTACTGGGAGAGGGTGAGAGGGAGGGAATCAAGGGGAAAAGGAAAGAAGCAAAACACTTAAGGGACACAAAAATGGAAAACTATCTGTTGACAATAATACATATGGTAATATCTTTGACCCAATATACAGTGTGCTTGGAATGGGAAAATTAAATTGGTATACACAGTGACTGAATGTAAAAATAAATAAATAAATAACATGTAAAAGATGGGAAGTGTAATGATTAATGAGACAAGAAACATGAAGAAAGAAGTTGTTAGGGAGAAAGAAAAAAGAAAGAAAAAAATACTGTATAATCTATATAAACACTGACAGAGGTTTCCAATAAGATGTATATAATTGAATATTTTAAAAATTTGATCAGTAATTTCAGTTATTAAATAAAACCAATCACTCTGAAAAAAGTGAATAAGGATTCAATGACTTCTATGACTCTTCTAAACAATGGCTCTTCCATGCTTTCTGGGTCTTTTTAAAAGTGGATAACTCAGACCTCAGGACTTGGAATTCAGAAAAATAAAAGTTAAAATGAAAAACATGCAGAAACTTAATACAGAATTCTTCAAAGGCTATGTGTTTATATATATCTTTCTTTCTTTCTTTCCAGAGCAGAAGTGATTCTGGAATAACAATTACGAATATGATGAGACTTGAACTAGCCCAGGGGAAAATGAAAAAATTAATGACTCCATAAGTAAAATATCACATGTTTAAAGACTCTGTCTAGTCTGTTACTCCAGTATCCCAGCTGAAGACATAATAGTTTTGACTCTGAAGAAAAAGTATTCTATTATGCCATCTAGAGGTGTCCTTTAACTATGACTAAGATGGTTTCTGGCCTATTTCTAGACTTTATGGATGTGTTAGAGAAAACATATTACAATACTGCATAAATAATAAATTTTAAAAAAAGAAAAATAAGAAGGAAATAATAAATATTCTATCGCTTCTGTCTGCTATGAGATTCTACAAGAAATATGAGTTGTGGATAGCCTATTGGAATTAGTATCAGAAGTCCTAGGGTCTTAGATTCAATCATTGGGCCACATCCCAGGCACTTAGTAGCTATGCTAGTCCAGTCATGAGACTTTTCCTCTGTGCACCTTGGTTTTTTACTGTATACAATGGAAGCTAACCCCAAAGGCGACTGTGAGACTTCATCAGATATTTCTTCCAGTGTGTGACATATATTTTATATTTGATACATTTTATGTTAGCCAAATCTAATCTATCATCATTAAAAAGTGCCAAAATAAAAACTTACATTGACTTATCTTAAAATGAAAAGCAATTCTGCAACAAAGCAAGAATATTCTATAGAATTCTAAGTCACTAAGAAAAGACAAAGACAGGACCAGCAATTAGCATAATGGCTATGTCACTGGACTCCCATGCAGTCTACTGCAGTTTGAGTCTCAGAACCCCGTGGCTTAAAACTCACACCAGGCATGTGTGCGTGCATGCCCAAGATCCAAAGAGGAGACTGGAAGAGAAGGGATTGTGGCGTGGCCATCCCTCCTGGAGAGTGATTTCTCGCTTTCTGTCTCTCTGTCTCTTTCTGTCTGTTTGGCGAGCGCACGTGCCCTAAAGCAAAAACCTCTCCCCCTCAAAAAAAAGAAAAAAAGAAAAGAAAAAAAAATTTAAAAAGAGAAAAGACAAAGACCAAGGGGAAAGAAATGCAGATAGAGTCCTAATGACAGAAACAATAATAGGTAATCTGAAATTTTCTTCCTATTAAGAGGGATATTAAATGCCAATTTGATGCATGAAATGGTGAGTTCTAAAATGGATAGTTTACATGTGTTTTTTTAAAAAAAATTGGTAACAATTTATATTGCAGTTTTTACAACACTTAAAGATCATAAACTGTTAAGTTCTGGTAACATTACACACTTTTAAAATACATATGAAGAGTTAGCACTGCCACTTGCCCACCCACACACAAAGACTCAGCTGTGGCCATTTAAAACAATGAGTCCTCATGAAACCACAGTGAAGGGACCTGTCGCTAAGTGCAGCCTTTGCTCTCATCTATAGCATTGACCTCAATTTCTATCTGTTCAGTTTTGTGTTTTATGGTGTAAATGCAGAAACAAAATGTATAGGCCAATAACACTATCTTTCAAAATTACAAACATACAATCATAAAACCCCCAACAATGACTACCCTTACAAAATCCAGAAGGAGAAAATACCATATTTCAAATTGGACTCAAAGAAAAAACCACCAGGGATGGCTCTAGATGGTTCTTTCACCATTGAGGTCTTTATTCTATGTGATTTTTAACTAACCAACAACAATATCTCTACAAAATGTATAGTCTCAGCTGATGTAAAGGTTTTTATCTAAGTGTCTAATCAGAAAATAAAGTCCACAACATAATCAGAAAGGCAATTTCAAGTGTTACAATGGAAACTTCACCTGTGGCTCAGGGAAGCAACTTTCCTATAAACACCAAAAATGGCACCAAACATGAAGATATAAATAATATTCAGTGCTAGTTTATCTAATTGGATAACAAACTCTTTAAGCTCAATGAGACTTTAGAAGATTTATCTAGTCAAATTCCTAGTTACTTATGGGATTGGAAGCCCAAGATACTTTGCCCAAAGTAGTAAGACTAG
The DNA here is from genome assembly GCF_000334495.1 of Tupaia belangeri chinensis. Taxonomy (NCBI): domain Eukaryota; kingdom Metazoa; phylum Chordata; class Mammalia; order Scandentia; family Tupaiidae; genus Tupaia; species Tupaia belangeri. The sequence goes on along the minus strand of NW_006159671.1, from coordinate 2,755,156 downwards.
TTAGCCTTATTGAAAGCAGCTTCCTCAGCCTGCTGGTACCCTGTCTTGTGTAATGTTAATTCTCTTCTAGCATCTCCATCTTATCCAACATCCACATGATTTGTCTTGAATGAAATGATAGAATACTTAACAATAATAATTCCTTTTCAAATCATGACCAGAAAACTGAGTGAGAATTAACTTTTTATATTGTCATGGCATTAAGGATTTTTCCCCAAGACTTTAAAAAAAAATCCTATTAAACCATCCTTTCAAACAACTTGCCACAGGTTTTCACAGCCCCCCCCCCCCAACTAGATATGTTTGGAACATATTTTGAATGGAAAACTATCTGAAAGTCATTAATCAATTAGAATATTTAAAGACTTGCATAAAATTTCATCCAAGTTGACTAGGTAAGCCTTAACTCATGAGAAGATTTTGATTTGGGGGTAGTTTATTAGTACGGAGTTCTGTTTTATCTAACTAATAATGTGGTTAAGAGCTAGAAGATACAGAGGTGTATGTATCTAGGGAGAGAAATATTGATAGAGTTATATGGTGGTCTCATAGATGGAATAAAATAGCAAAACTTGATCGAATTGACCCTGAAAACACACAAATGTCTTGTTAATTTTGACATAAAATATTTTCTACATTTATTCTAGTTGTTTCCTCTAGTCAAAAAACCTTGAGCAAGAAAGCATGATAGCTGTTCAGGAGAAATTAAACAGGAAACAGTGGAATCCTACTTGGGCCTTAATATCAAACCACAAAGATATCAAAGTAACATTAAAATACACATGATAGTTTTAAACAAAAGTTTCGCTGTAAATTAATTGTTAGAACTTCATCATTTGTCTTCAACAAAGTTAAGTTCAGTCTTCCCAAGGATCCCAGAGTCTACAATGTAGAATTCTATTCTTAAGGCAAAATTCTAAAACAGCACACAACATACTTGGCTTTAAAATAAGACCTGGCATTTCACAATACCTTTCCGTTTGAGGTGTAATTAAGGTTTCTTACTAAGATACTAGAAAACTCAGGAGCAAATACATGACCTTTTTTGCAACCCTGTAAAATAAGTTATGCCATGTAAATGTATTTCCCAGTAAAGCACAGTCCACATTACCAAAGTATGGTGTCTAGCAATAAAATGAAGATGTTAAGACCAAAGTTTAGTAGCATACTGGCTGAAATCCAATCCCCCTTTCTGTTCAGAGAGCCCTCAGGCAGCCCTATGTGAGGGCTCCAGTGTGAACTGCAAAGACGCACTCTCCCAGGCCTCATTCTTCTCTCCCTTACCTTGTCTCATGCAGTCAGAACCCCGAGGCCCATGTTGGAGAGGATCCCCACAGCCGCCACCTACTACACTGTTAGGGGGAAGCATTCCTCAAGAAGGAATTCATTGATCAATTTCAAAGACAGGTTGGGCAAATCAGATCCCAGGTGTAGTTAATCAGTGTCCACACTGCTCAGAGACTGGAGAAAAGAAGCAATGAGCACAGACCTGTTCTCAGCCTTTCTTCTGAATCCCCGGGGACTGTCGGGGGGACTGTCGGGCGGGGGAGGAAAGGTGGACTTCCTCTGCCTTGATTGGTACATCCAACCTGTCTGAGCCTTTATTGAACACTAGGAGGCCACATGGGTGTTCTGTGCACATCAGATCTCGTTTCCTCAGTATAAGATCTCCCTTACTCAGCCGATCCAACTTTGTTGGACAGGGTTCTTAGACAGTGGGGGGACAGGAGTTGATGAGTCAACTCTTGACTCTAAAAGAATAAAGATGAAGAGGCAGGAGGTGAGAGGATGTAGATGAAGATGGCAGAGAGGGCAGAGGCTGTGATTTCCAAAAGGCTAAGGGGAAAAGGTATGGGCTGGTCCACCCCTACTCCCCTGTTGTGCTGGAATGCAGAAACACCATCTGGCCACCCTGCTCCGGTCCCCTCTACATTGCAGACGGTAGAACGTCTGGGCTAAGGCAGTGGCAGTTTACTATACCGAGCAGCTAGAACTTAATTATGTCAGGGTCACGGAAGATTCCAAAGCAAATGCGGCTCCTCTGTTCCCCCAGACAATTTCAGATTCTAGTCTATGCTTTGAACTGGACAAAAAGAGCGAGCCCATGCAACATCCTCCAGAGGGTGTTGGTACATGGGCTAGCGTTTGTTTATGCATGTAAAAGAGCTCAGCTCTTTCAAACTTGGCAGTTGGAACAGCATCTCCCCGAAGCACACGTGTCGCGCTCATTCCACCCACGCTGGCCTCACAGACTCAAGTAAACATTCAGGAAAGATCCACAGGACCATTCCGGTTGGGTGCCCCACCCCCCAACAGACAGCGCTGAGCAGGCATTACGGACACCCCCTGCACGAATGCATGCGTGCACGACGGTAACGAATGTGCTCATTAGACATCCTCACTGCCTCTCCTTGAATGAGTCGCCCCAGCGGGCTTTTCGCGCTGCGGTCTTTTGGATTATTCCACCGCAAGGATGCGGACAGCACGGTCTTTTCCACACAATCAAAAAGTCATCCCCCCCGCTGTGACCACCCACTTTCAGCGCTACAGCCCGCCCCACATCCCTGGCTCTTAGCCCTTCTCCGCCAAGTCCCCCAGGTTGTTTTTAATGACCTGCCCCCATCCCGCGCCACCCCCAGGGGCTCCCGCAACGCCGGCTGCGGAGAGTTCACGCGGCGGCGGCGGTGGCGGAGAGACGGCCC
>NW_006159671.1:2731719-2751794 GCF_000334495.1 Tupaia belangeri chinensis | reverse complement strand
CCGCGGCTGCTCCCCGCACCCCCCCAGGCCGGCGGCAGCGGCAGCAGCTCCAGTCGCACTGCTCCACTTCATACTTCTCTGAAGCCTCCTCTTGGTGCTGTTTGGAAAAACGATTTTTCCCCCCTGCCAGAAACAGATTTCCTACATTTCATCAGTCCACATAGACCGAGCGGAAGTAAAATGCTTACTTTTTCTGGTGGACAGCAAACGCAATTGACACTGATTTACCCTTCAAACGGGGAGAGATTGTATTACAAGCCCTTGGCAGCAATTCCAAGATTGGGGCCAAGCTCCAGCCCCTTTCTAGGCCCCCAAACACCAACCTAAGAAAGTAAGGGCGGGGGGCGGGGAGGGGATCATATTCAACTCCAGGATTTTAACAGAGTCAATGGCTTTAGCACAATATTACAATTGGACATTGGAAAAGTTTTGCTTTCCTGGCCAGTGATTTTGCAGACTTACAGCCATGAGCTTTCCAGTAACTTGGGCCACTTTTTATTCCAATTTGAACAATGTGATGTCTTACAATTCTCTTTAAATACCAGATTTTAGGAGAGGCTGTACTCAGGGCTGTTTTTGCTTTACAAAAGGAAATACAATGCCTCCCTTCCTTCTGCAGCATCATGTTGAATGTCAGGGATAATTTTCTCCAACTGTTGTTTATTAGCATTTGGATTCGGAGAGAACAGACAGATGTTCAAGGGCCTGCCTCAGCTCTCATGTACAGTGACCTCTTGCTGAGAATCCTGATGGCCTTGGGTTCCCACTTCCCATGGAGTGTAGACAAAAAGCCGACATCCTCTTTGTCAGGGTTGGCGGTTTCAGAATACCTTCATCCAGGGTATATGTTGGCAATGGTGAAGATGTTCTGATCTTGGACACTGTAGGAAGGTGAGTTACCTCTCCGCGCATTCCCCTCCCCCAGAAACTACCTGCGATGCACAAGAGCAAAATGATGTCGTAATTTTAGATATAATTGGAAAACTGCATTTATTATTACTTTCATCTGAAAGTGATTAGTTGCTTTACAGATCCAGAAACTGCATCAATTATTTGCTGCAATGGCAGAACAAATAAGAGGAAAAAACAGACTGAGAAGTCTGATGGCATTGAACTCCAGGGTATTTATTTTGTTCGATTAGTCATTGCCACTGTCAGCTCCATAACCCTCCTAACTTCCCAAAAGAAAGCAAACCAAAGATCCTGTCCTCATTGTAGGGGGAAACACGTTATCAAAAGACCTACATAACTGCTCAGGTCTACATAGGTAACAAACACAAAACTGGTTACTGATTAATTTGAGTAAATGAGTAAAAAAAAAATTTCTCAAAATTTTATTAGCTCTGAGTATTCCTAGAGCCCCAACAATGTATGCCGAGTTTTCCAAACTACTTATTGTAAGTAAAAAGTCAAGCATCTGTGATAATTTTTTGTGATCAAAACATCAGTCAATAAATGTTCATTTAAGTAGTCTCAGGGTATATAAGAATACCAAAAAAATTAGCACCTTGAATTTTTTCTTTTTTTTAGTAATTATGCATTTATTTAATTGTATGTGTTATTATTATTTTTTAATTTGACGGGAGGAAGACAAAAAAAGAGAGAGGGAAAGGGAAAGTGAGAAAACAGGTCACCAAGTCCGAGAGTAGAACCGCTGTTGACCATGTTTGAGTCCAGCGCCTTAATCACCTTGTCACCTATGGTCCCATACTTTTTTTTGTTTTGTTTTGATTAATTGTCATGGGGAGTGTGCATTAGTCAGAGGGCATGTGTACTGGTCCAAGAAAACCAAAGGGAGAAAGCATCCCATAATGAGACCTGGTCACGCTTCAATCCCTTTTCCTCCATTTCTTTATCCTGTCAAGAGTGGGGCAAGGCACACACACTATGCCAGAGTGGTTTTCAAGTTGCGAGGGCTGGAATTCACACTGTGGTTGGGGTCTAGCTCCCCTTATCAGTAGGCTATAGGGTCAGGCCAAAAATCTTATATCCTATTGTGTTCCAAATATAAATATTCTTGTCACATGGTTCAATGTAGATGTTATAAAAAGCAAAACATAAGGCAATGTTTGTGCTGATTCGGGAACAATGCTAAATCCAGTTTAGGAAACTAAGTGGAGGTTCATGGAGTCACTGGAAAAATGTAACCATTCCAAATTCCTTGCTCTCTAGACCCTTTCCTTCCAGGTATGTTTGGTTTTAAACTCCACATCGTATGAGATCCTCTGCTTTTTTAGAGCCAAAAAGTAAATACCAGGAAAAATAATAAAGAATATTCATTTTCCTCCTTTAGCATCAAAGACTTGCTGAATATTTTTTTGATAACAAAAGACAACTATGCAAAAGATTTCTGAATAGGCATCAGAAGAGTTTCTGCATTTGGATTTTCTTCGTATGTATAACAACTCCCATTTGATTTTTATTTTGTTTTTCAAAATCACTATTTATAATTATGTAGTTCAATCACTGTGTGATGTTTGTCAGAGATAAATGTCCAGCGATTTTCTTAGCTTTGTTTAGTCTCAACCAAAACTGTTCGTCTTGGAAAACCACAGCCCAGCTGACTCAATTATAACCGACATAGATCTAAAGGAAGTAAATGCCTCAGCAAATGAAATGAAAGTGTCTAAACCCATCCTTGAAACTTGACACCCGAAACAAGGAAAGTCAAGATGTAAAGAAAATATGGCTCTGTTTTTCAAATTTATCACAGTTAGAGAACTGATATTGAAATTTCCAGGACCAGCAGTTAGCGTAATGGCTATGTCGCTGGACTCCCATGTAGTCGACTGCGGTTCGCGTCCCGGACCCGGTGGCTTATGACACGCCGGGCGCTGTGCGTGCGTGCCCAAGATCCCGAGAGGAGAACGGAGGAGAAGGGACTGTGGCATGGCCATCCCCCCTGGGGGGTGATTTCTCGCTTTCTATCTCTCTGTCTCTCTCTGTCTGTCTGGCGAGCATACGCGCCCTATAGCAAAAACCTCTCAATTAAAAAAAAAAAAAAAGAAATTTCCTGGGTTACTATGTGCTTTCTGCCTTCTAAACCTTCAATGTTGTGTCAAACATCAATTGTTACTTTTCTTTTTAAAAAGTTATGAACGCAGTAATAATATATATATTTCTTCATCTATATGTAACTTCTACCTTTTTCTCTTCCTTCTCCTTTACTGAAAATAATATATACTGGCCCAGCTTAGTAAGAAACTGAACTACTGTGCTGGAAGCCACATAGCTGATGATGGTTCAGATCCCCATCAACCTGAAATCTCAGTGGGCACATGTTTCGAAGGTTCTGAAGAGTTGGGGGCTCTGAGAAGGGACTGGCAGCAGGATAGGGCCCTTTCAAGAATTCTCTCTCTCTCTCTCTCTCTCTCTCTCTCTGCTGTGCATGAGTGTGTGCTCTCTATCATAAATAAAAATTAAATTTTTAAAAAGAAAAAAATATGTACTCATTTATTCTTATAGCGAGAGAAGTAAGTCTTCAGTAGCTGATCCTAAGTTAGAGGAACTCTGAAATAAATGAAATGACATGGAAATAGAAGCTGTTAAATGAAGTAAAATAAATTTCCAAAGGTGACCAAGAAATTGTTATATTCCTGAACAACTTCAAGAGAGCAGTTAAAGAGGGCAACCGAGAATAATGATACAAATGGTAGTGCGAAGACATGCAATGATACTGAAAAAATGAAGCAATGTAACCAGTAAAAGCATTTATTTACATTTTATTGAAATACTTAGTGAGGTAAAATATGTTTCTCTCTCCCTATCTGTTAGTCCATGGTGCAAGTCCTCAATTGATATATACATGATATATACATACCTGTAGAGAGTTTGTTGAAAGTCATAAAGTAAATGACATAGATATAGTTTCTTGAAAGTCATAAAGCAAGAAGAATGGATTTTGTAAGCCCTAACATGATAATTAAGAATAGTATTAAGGGGCTAGTTTCTGCAGTTTCGTATAATAAATGCTATTACTTTTCACATCCATTCATACATAAAACTACAAAGAACAAATTAAATAAGAAAAATACAATGTAAAATTTCAAGATTTTCTCTCCATTTGATAAGAACTCTAAAAAATATATTGCTTTTCTATCAATAACTTTAAACTTAGTATAACACAACCATAGCTTAGATGTTCATTCCTTATTTGCAAGACATATTTTTTAAAAAATCTGTGTCACATTTTTAAATTTTTCTACAAGGAATAAACTAAAATTATTTAATAAAATATGCTATTTGTCTCATTTATTTATCTTATTTTATTTAATTTTCCCATAGGGCATGTGTGCTCACCAGAGAGAGAGAGACAGAGAGAAAGAAAGCGAGAAATCGCCCCCAGGGGGGAATGGCCATGCTACATCCTCCCTTCTCCTCTTGGGAATTTGAGCATGCACTCAAACATGCCCAGCATGAGTTCGAAGCTGCCAGGTCCAGGACTTGAGCCATTGTTGACCATGTGGGAGTCCAGTGATGTAACCACTATGTCATCTGCTGGTCCCATGTCTTGTTTATTTTAAATTACTTATGAAATATGTACTGTTCTATGACTTCCTTTGTTTAATTGGAGTTGGGTTATGAATTTTATTCTTTATTGTTTAATTTTGTGGTTTGTTCCTAAATCATTTTTTAATATCTGTCATCCTAACTGCAATAAGCTCAAATTTAATGCAAAATACTTAATTTAAAATGTTTTTATTTCTATAACCTTGCCTGTCTTTTGCATCAATAGATCTCCAGTATATAAAATACCTCTTTTCATATAGTAGGCATTCAACAAATAATTGTTGAATGATTATGAAGAAGCCCATACTTTAGGACACATTACTAACTGATTGTATTTTTTACATGTTATCTCTAAATTAGTAGTTTGGAACTTAAAACAGAAAAAATCATGTTAAAATAATGGTTTTATTCCCAAGCTAGAGGCATTTCTTCTGGTAAAATGTAACCAGAGTTCACTAAAACAGATGCTTGCATGTGTGCCAGGCTTATAAATGAGGTCAGTCTATGTCACTTGTCACTTCATTAGAAACCAAGGTTGATTTGGACTCAAGGTTTAATCATAACCAGTATAACATGAATGCAATGAAAAGTAAAAGAAAATATTACTACTGCAATGGCTTTCAAATGTGTTCAATTGTGACCCACAATAAGAAATACATGATGGAGCAGATGCATAAAACACAGTCAGGCATACATTATGCAAACATATTTTATAAAACAGTACTTAACATACTGTTATTGCACCCTGCTATTTTTCTGTTTAAGTTCTTCTTTCCTTCATCATCTTCATCTTCTTCTCCTTCTTCTTCTCCTTCTTCTTCTTCATCTTCGTCTTCTTCTTCTTCTTTTATTTTAGCTTTAATATAGGATGCATGCACTTGCCAGAGAGACAGAGAAAGAGAGAGAGAGAAAGTAAGAAAGTACCCCACATAGGGAGTGGAATCACTTCTGACTTTTCTACTCTATTATCTCCTTGGGATTCAGGGCAAGCAGGCACGCACACCCTGCAAGCTCTTCAAGTCACTGGATCTGGGATACCAACCATTCAGTCAGTCCGCCATATGCAATGCAGACGCCTTCACCACTACGTCACCAGCTGGCCTTACGTTATTCTTTCTCTTCTAAATCAGTCCATAGGAGAGAAATGCTGTTGGAGAACTCCTAAATTTGTTTCACAACACTGAGTTTAAAAAAAAAAAAAGAACTGACTGTAAGAAAACTAAATTAAGGGGAAAATCAATAAAAATCAATATAGGATATCAATGAACAGATAAAGTTCCATTGTAAAGTACAAAACTGATGTGTTGTGTATGTTGTCATCTGTGGACTTGCCATGATGTAATGTCACAACATGCCAAATATCATAGACCCTCACACCTCCATTGCTTCGCAAATGATCACAGAATAATCATTTCACTTTTATCTTCTCCCTCTGAAGAAAACAGCTTCATTTTCTACAATAGGACCAGTTTAGTGTTCACCTTTTTTGTGGTTCTCTTGATCTCCCTGGACAAGGCCTTCACGCTGCAATTCACCTCCAGCCTAGTCAGCCCCAGATTATGGGCACATGCAAAGATAGCATAATCATGGAGGTCTCTGAATGTGGAATCCTCCAATGTGAGTCAGTCTCAGAAAGTGTCATGTTTTACAGTTGCACCATCATCCATCCCCAAGGGCATCTTTTTAATTAGCTCCTATATATATGCAGGCTGGATAGCCAAGAGACTGAAAGAGCTCCATAAGAGAGGATTGGAGTTTTATTTTTTCCATAATAAGCTGACTAGAAATTGAGTTGCTAACTCTGGAAAGAATTTGACTTCAAAAAAGAACTCAGAATAAAAACATTAATCACAGTCCAGAGTTGGATTAGACTATCAGATCCAATAGGAAGATCACTTACTAGTAAAGTGCATATTTGAATTTTTAAAGACTTTGACTTTTATTGATTAGTAATGTACTTTTGGTTTGGATAATGGTATTCCCATTTTGGAATTTGTTCCCAGATACAATAGTATTGGGAGATTGTGATGCTTACAGTGGACAGAGATTGGATCATGGTCATTGATCATGGAGGCACTGGCCTCATGAATGGGTTAATGCTATCTCCTGAGAGAGTAAGTGAGTTACAACTCTCTTGAGAATGGATTAGTTTTATAATTATTGAATAAAAATAGAAATTATAAATACTTCAAATTATTTAGCCAGTAGTTACTGTATTACTTTGGGGGAGAATCAGTTCATTACTAGATTGTGAAGTAAATTAAATCCTAATAAAATGCATTATAAGTAATATATGATTGTGAGCCAAGATTTAATGTTCACATAATTAGGCTGCGCCTATTTGACAGCAAAAGTCCCAGAAAAAAAAAAAAGGAGAACTAGAGTAGCATAATGAAACCTGCAGATTAAGAGAACAAAATTATCTAACAAAGAATATCTGCAAAGATTTTTAAATAAGACCCCTAAAGCACAGGTAATAATCCCCAAAATAGACAAGTGGGATTATGTCAAGTCAAAAAGTTTCTGTGTAGCAAAGAAAACAACAATTAGAGTGAAAAGACAACCATCAGTAAAAAAGAATAAATAAAATAAAATAGTAAAAAAAATAAATAAAAAGGGAACCAGCAGTTAGCGTAATGGCTATGTCACTGGACTCCCACGTAGTCGACTGCGGTTCGCGTCCCGGACCCGGTGGCTTAAAACTCACACCAGGCGCGTGTGCATGCGTGCCCAAGATCCCAAGAGGAGAATGGAGGAGAAGGGATTGTGGCGTGACCATTCCCCCTGGGGGGTGATTTCTCGCTTTCTGTCTCTCTGTCTCTCTGTCTGGCAAGCGCACGCGCCCTATAGTGAAATAAAACTCTCCAAAATAAATAAATAAATAAATAAATAAAATTTAAAAAAGACAACCATCAGAAAGGTAGAAAATATTTGCAAACTATTTCCAGACAGGGGATTCATAATCAGAATATATAGTGAACTCAAGCAACTTACCCATAAAAAAATTAATAATCCAACTTAAAAATGGCCAAACGAACTGAAGAGATAACACTCTAAGGAAGACATAGAAATAGCCAAAAATGCATATGAAAAAATGTTCAACATCCTTTATCATAAGTGTATTGCAACTCAAAAGCACAGTGAGGTACCATTTAACTGCATTCAGAATGGCTATGATCAAAAAAGCAGAGAATGACTTGTGTTAGTGAGGCTGTAGTGAAAAATAAACACTCTTACACTATTGATTGGAATGTAAATTAATACAATCACTGTGGAAAACAATATAGAGATTCCTCAAAAATCTACAAATAGAATTACCATATGACCCAGGAATCTCATTTGGTTATTAAAAACACCAAGGATAAAAAAATACTCAGAAACACACATCCATGTTTATAGCAATATTATTCACATTTAATAAGACATGGAACCAACCTAAGTGCCCAAGAACTGACGACTTAGTTGAAAAACTGTGGCATACATATAGTGTGAAATACTACTCAGCCATAAGGAACAATGAAAGCCTATCATTTACTTCAAAGTGGATGAACATAGAAGACTGAAGGCTAAGCAAAGTAAGCCAGACTCTGAAGCACACAAACTGTATGTCCCCACTCAATACATACCAAAGGTCTTCACTTCATGTCAGAAGTGAAAAGATCTGAGAATATGGTAGCAAAAAGGATAATTCTAGATACCAGAGACCAAGTGAGATGGGAGGAGATGACAGAGGATGAATGGAAGAGGCAAAGAGAAGAAACACTTAACAGAAAAAAAGAATATAAAGTTTTCTGTGAAAAGACCTATGGTAGTATCCCTGATTTGATTGTCATGTGTTACATGCATACGTTTTAAGAAAACACACAAGAATCTTCAACAGATAACCTAGTTTCTTCCTTGTCTTTGCCTTTTTGTTCTTTACCTTGTTTATATTTAGAGTTCACTCAGCTCTCTTTCACTTCCTTCCCGTGATTGTTCATGTGCGTTTTCCACTGGTTAGAATTCAATCAGTTTCTTCCTTGAGAAGCTAATTCAGTCCAATCTCAACCACTTTCTTAATTTAATTCTCACATTCTGAACCCACCCTAATCTCCCTGGAGCTGGATATCAGACAACTAAAGAGAGCCTCTATATTCTAGAGTTTGCAAAATTGTTCAAACTGGCCAATCCAAGAGAGGGAAGATTAGGTAGCCCCACCCTGCTTGCCCTAGGCAAGTTGCCTCCTTTTGCTCCAGCTTGCCATTACACTGTTCCAGCATGCAACCCCTTGCATGGCTCTGCTGGGCTCATTTGGAACTGCAACAAAGAGTTTTCTGCCTTTCATCTCTCTAGTGGCAGCATGCTGTGTCCCACCACTTGCATTTTATAAAAGAAGAAGGAAAGAATGAAGAAGTCCATTTTTACTCTGATCATTTCCTTTTCTTCACCTTATTTATTCTTTCACCATTTCTGTTCTTAACATGATTGCCAGATTCTTCCCACTTCACTATCTTTCCCTTTCAAAATGTTCCTACCCTCCAAATATCTCCTCTGGAAACGGTTATCATACTTTCCAGGGTTCAGGAATTTCTGTAAGTTATCTCAAAATGCTTAACAAAAGTTAAAATTGAAGAAAAGATATAAGTAAGCAAATATTAAAACTTTAATAAAGAAAAAGTGAAGATGTCCAACATAGAGAAAGCACTATACCCCTCCCCACATACATACATGCACACATTTCATGACCAGCACTGCCAGTGGGCTAGCAATAAGCAGTGTCCATCTGTGATGTGCACTGCCACTTGAACTACTTTGTTTCCACTACTAGCAATTTTCTCTAGCTCACACATCTCTTGTCTTATAAATAAAGTATAAAGTCCAGGGTTGATTTTCAACTGGTAATACTTTTACCACTTCACCGTGGACTTGTGAAAGCATGAGGTTTACTTCTAGATGCCTTTTAATTAAATTTTCTTTTAATTACAGTAATTCTTCATACTTTTCTTGGATTCTTCATTGTTTTTTATTGTCTTCTAATATGTGAACATTCTTGTTACATCATTCACATTCTCCTTTAATCAATTCTGTGCTATTTTTTCTTTTATTACATCAATCTTCTTTGATTCAACAGATAACTTTTCAACATGCTATGCCTGAGGCAGAGCTCTAATTGGTTCTGGTGTCTGTCATGTGCTGAGTTAAGAACAATAGTGAGGAAAGTTACCCAACTCTCTTCATTAATGACATATGTTACTGCAGCTCATAAGAAGGCTATGAAAAACTTCCAGTTCTAGAAAATAAAGTAAAGCCAACTTTTAAGACCAAAAATCTAAGCCCGGAGCCCGAAAACAACAGCAACTAGTATATGCTGTGTTTGCAGTTTGTCGAAATTATGGATATGACTAAAATTAAAAAATCTTGAATGTATTTTGGAACAGTTTTAGTCCCTCGTTTATGAATAAATTTGGTCCACCACTCACAAAGATACTTTTATTTTTTAGTGAATGCTATTTCTCTGAAATAGGAAGAATGCATGGCCAAATAGGTACGGATGTACAAAAAACTATAAAAGACAAAATATTTACTCATATCCTTTTTTAAAGAATTACTTTTTATTGAACTTTATTTATTTATTTTAATTTGACAAGAGAAGGACAGAGAAAGAGAGAAAAACCGTGAGAAAGCAAGCTGCTTCAGAACGGCTGCAGTTCTGCTAAACCTCAAACTGACCTGCTTCACTAAGAGGGGCGGTTATCTGTGGGAATACAAAGATAAATTAGACACAATTATTTCCTCCTTTGAAGACTTTTTCATTGACGAAGAAAGCAGGCATTTGAAGGATTAGCCTAGTGAGAATAAAAAAAAAAAGTGTTAAATACAATACAAATGGCATTGCATGTGAGAGCAAAAAAAAAAAAAAACGAAAGGTGTACCTGGAATCAGGTGCGTGGCAAGGTTCAGTGATTCTTCAGGGTAAGGTAGGGGATTGAGCCCAGGCACGGGGCCTAAAAATATACAGTCTTCAGGGAATGGGAGTTCACATGGTGAGGAGCAGAAGAGGGACTAGAGACAGCTCTGATCAGGTTTTGATGGTCTTGCACACCATGTTGTAAAATTTTGGACTCTTGATAGTGTAACTAAATCAATTTTCTAACCAATTTTATTCATTAATTCAGGTTTAAATATCACATAATTACGTTTTTCCCTCTCCTTGAGTGAAAACATTCATTTTCTAATCATGAGGACTAGTATGTAGCTCTATATTAATCATAACTCTTTATGGCCTACCTTTTAGTTTCATAACAATAATTCAGGGAGACACTGAATGGGAAAATAATGTCTCTTTTATCAGAAAGGAATAGGTGACTTCTATATTATTTATAAACTATTTCTTATCACTTGCACCTATGAGTTGTTACAAGTCATTTTATACATGGAAATAAGATGATATATTTTCAACTACAGGAGCTTTAAAATGCTATTATTATTATATTATTATTATTATTTTGGTTAGAGAGACTTTTGCTATAGGATACGTGAGCTCGCCAGAGAGACATGAGAAACAGAGGAATAGAAAGTGAGAAATCACCCCACAGGAGGGATGACCATGCCACAATCTCTTCTCCTCCATTCTCCTCTCAGGATTGTGGGCAGGCACACACACATGCCTGGTATGAGTTTGAAACTGCCGAGTCTGGGACTCAAACCATTGTCAACTATGTGGGAGTTTAGCAATGTAACCTTTAAACCATCTGCTGGTCTCAAAAATATTTTGAGTGATAATGACCTTCTCATCTTTAGCTTATTTTGAATTAAGCACCCCTACTCCGGCATCACCTAATGCTCCAGTTACTATTGCTGTGTAAGAAGCCACTCCCGATTTGGTGAAATAAAACAACTGTGTTATTTCGCTCAAGGATTGTATGGGTGATATACAACAGAGCACTGTGGGGTCGCTTATCTCTGATCCACAATGCTCGGGGTTGGGGTCACAGCTGGGAAAACCTGAATGGTCAGGAACTGGAATCACCTGCAGATGTTGTCAACCTTGATGCCTGGGCCTGACTCAGACTTCTTTTTGTGACTTTCCTTGTCACATCATAGCAGCTGGGTTCTCAGAGGGAGTGTTGCTCAAGGTTCTGAGAGTGAGAGTCAAAAAGAATGGGGAGGAAGGGAAGAAAGAAAGAAAGGAAGGAGAGAGGAAGGTCAGCTGGGAAGGTAGAGGGAAGGCAGGAAAGAAGTAAAGGAAAATTCTGAGAACCAGAAAGCCAGCTTGGCAGTATGTCAACACTGTCTTACTAAGCCATCTCCCATGCCTGATGCATGCATAGATTTTTGTTTTCCGGATTACCTTGTAAAAGAGAGCCACACAAATGCAGTTGAACACAGTCAAATATCTTATGGCTCTCAGTTTCCAAAACACTTTGCCTTTCTCAAAATAGATTTTTCTTTTAGAAACTTTTAGAAACTTTCCTTTATTTCCCAGATATCCCAGAGATCTTTATCATAATTTTTAATTGACATGTAGCACGGTATAAATTCACGGGATACAGTGTGGTTTTTCAACACATGAATACAATGTGCAATGCTTGAATCAGGGCAAAAAACAAATCTACCTTCCCAAATGTTTATCATTATTTTGTGTCATGGTTATTTGAAATCCTCTCTTCCAACTATTTTGAAATATTGAATGAATTGTTACCAACTAGGGTTACCCTAAAGTGCTACTCTAAGTCTCATTCCACTTACCTACTTGCACATTTTTATCTGTTAACCAAGTTCCCCCTAACCTCGATGCCTCCCTCCTTGGATAACTTCCAGTATCCACTTTTTCATTTTTCTGTATGATGCATGGTTCAGCTTACACCAATGAGCGACAACACGCAGCATTGACTTTCAGTGTCTGGATTATTTCACTTAGCAAAATTTCCTCCAGGCTCATCCATGTTGTCACAATTGGCAGGATTTCATCCTTTTTTTAAGGTTAACATTCTGTTGTGTGTAAACACCAACATTCTCTTTATTCATTCAACAGTCGATGACAGGCATTTAGGTTGATTCTATGATTTAACTATCACGAGGAGCCCGGTAATGAGCGTGGTAGTGCATGTATCTCTCCCACAGATGGATTTCCTTTTCTTTGCTAATATATCCCGTAGTGGAATTGCTGGATCGTAAGATATTCTTACTTTTGCTTTTTTGAGGAACCACTGTATTTATTGCATATTTTCTTTAATATTGGTCTGAAAGTCCTTCAATATTTTCTGGCATCATTAATTTTCAGTGTATGTCCTATATACCAAAGGAAATTTAAAAATTTTTAAAAATACACAGATAAAATCGAAAATACTTGGACTGTAGAACTTGAGTGCTAGATTAAGTGCACTTTGGACTCTAAAATAGAGGGCAGAATGAGGGAAAAATTGGCAGTCACTCTGACCAATAAAGGTAAATTGATCCTAAAGCCCACTTCAGACATATTAAGTCATTTTGGTAAAATTAAATTAAGCTCTTTTCTTTCACTTTTCTTAGAATCTGTAAATAAGCTAATTAAAATCATCACATCAGGACACTATAAAATTTAACATTCATTTTTAATAATTTCTAATCGCATAGTTTCAGATATTACCTAATATCCTCCAGGTTTGGCAGAAGACAAGAACACTAAATTATTTATTCTCAAAAAAAAAAGAATAAAATAAAATTTTTAACAACTAAAATGATCAAGAACAGAAAATTTTATGTGAATTAGAAAAAGTTGAAAATATTGCACTTCAAAAATGACAATATGGCTAACAAAAATTTTCACTGTACAATGTGACATTCTTTATTTGTCTAGAATTATATCATTGATTATAATCCCCAACTTATGCTATTTCAAGAAAATACTTGGACTGTAGAACTTGAGTGCTAGATTAAGTGCACTTTGGACTCTAAAATAGAGGGCAGAATGAGGGAAAAATTGGCAGTCACTCTGACCAATAAAGGTAAATTGATCCTAAAGCCCACTTCAGACATATTAAGTCATTTTGGTAAAATTAAATTAAGCTCTTTTCTTTCACTTTTCTTAGAATCTGTAAATAAGCTAATTAAAATCATCACATCAGGACACTATAAAATTTAACATTCATTTTTAATAATTTCTAATCGCATAGTTTCAGATATTACCTAATATCCTCCAGGTTTGGCAGAAGACAAGAACACTAAATTATTTATTCTCAAAAAAAAAAAGAATAAAATAAAATTTTTAACAACTAAAATGATCAAGAACAGAAAATTTTATGTGAATTAGAAAAAGTTGAAAATATTGCACTTCAAAAATGACAATATGGCTAACAAAAATTTTCACTGTACAATGTGACATTCTTTATTTGTCTAGAATTATATCATTGATTATAATCCCCAACTTATGCTATTTCAATAATATCATTATTTATGGCAATATCTTTGAAAATGTTCTCAAGGTTTCCCGCAATACAGTCAAATGTAGCATATATGTGTCTTTTTAATTTTGCCTCTATCATTATTATTACTACTTTCTGCCCGCTACCCTACAATTTCCTCGGTAGTTTTGTCTTGTTTTGCCCTCTGAGTATTTGTTGACATGCAGATATGGCCTTAGAATACTGAAATTCTTCAGATGAATCCAGGTACATCCAAAATCCTGTTAACAGAGATGTTCTGTTATATTCATCTCTCATAGAGCATCAATGCAGCAAACACTAAAATTATATCAACTAGGGGGAAGGTGAAGACATACCATATTCTAAGATAATAAGAAACAGAAGTTTTCACCCAATGGATCTGTTTAAATAATGACATGCAAACTTAGAAACTTGCCACATGCATGAATCTATTCAAAAGAATAAAGGGAAAAGAAATACTAGCTATAGTATTTTTTACTTTAAACACCTCTTTCCCCTTAAATGAGATGTTTCCCTCAAATCCAATAGGATATTTCTTATAAAGTCTCCCTTTATACTTAAATTTGTTAATTAACTCATCATAATAATGCCAGAAAGAATTTTTACATTCCACTAAAATGTCTGTGTAATATTGTGAATTTTGTTTTAATCACTATGTGGGCTTATTTCAGCCAGTTTATTTTGAAATGCTAAGAATCTTTGGGGAAAACACTTCTTGACATTAATGATATTAACAGACTAGTACAAACTAAGAATTCAGATCAGATCTGGAAGTGATTAAAAACAAGAAAGCTTCTTTTTTTATATACCATTTTAAACTATATTTGCTACTTGGTGAGAAAATGAGAAGGAAAATTAGATTTATCTATTATTTCTTAAAGGAAATTTAAAATGAATTTACATACCTACATGCATGTATTTTACATGGGCATGCATGTTTTTCTTTGTTTTCCATTTCCTATTTTTTTTAAATATTAATTCTCTTAGGACATTTCAGGTTATAAGTCTGGAAATTTCAGTCATCCAGAAAAAAAGAAGGTCAGGAAATAATGAAAAAAATGTGCTGAAAGAATTCACATAAAAGTTTTGGAGACTTGAAAATGGGAACAACAGGCATTTTAAGAGTTACTGAACCAGAAAAAGCGTTCTTCCTGGCAGGTACTTAAACAGCAATATACTGATAACTGTTGGATAAAAATAAAGGCATCCAGACACTATTATAGAGCTCGCCTACATGAACCCCAACTTCTGAATCACAGGTAAAGACAGAGGAACCTAATTCATAATTTTTCTGCTTCTGCTTTGAATATTATTATTATTATTAATTGCCAATTGTAAAAGAAAGATAAAATCTTAAAAATAAGTTTAGTTCAATTATTTAGTTTGGGTATCTTTGTAGGAAGTTCTTCGTATTTACTACTATACAAGTACATGCATATGAAGAGACAATATGTGTGTTTTCTGTGTATTGTGTATAGTTTCTTGAAAATTTTTTAATTGCCAGAGGGTGTGTCCACTTGCCAGAGAGAGATAGACAGACAGAAAAAGACAAAGAGAAAGAAGGAGAAGCACCTCCAAAGGGCATGGTCATGCCACAATCCCTTCTCCTCCATTTCTCCATTCTGTCAGGATTTGGGGCACTCACACACCTGAACCCAGAATGTTTTTCAAGCCACTGGATCCGGGACTTGAACCACACAGTCGGCCATTTGGGATCTGGCTCCCTTAACCTATAGGCTACTGGGTCAGCCCTGACAAATATTTTTGAAAGAATTTAAGTCTGGGACCAGCAGTTGGCATAAAGGCTATGTCGCTGGACTCCCATGTAGTCAACTGTGGTTCAAGTCTCAGACCCAGTGGCTTAAACTCACGCCAGGCACGTGCGCGTGCAGGCCCAAGATCCCAAGAGGAGAATGGAGGAGAAGGGATTGCAGCGTGGTCATCCCCCCTGGGGGGTGATTTCTCTCTTCCTGTCTCTCTGCCTCTCTCTGTCTTTCTGGCCAGAGTACATGCCCTATAGCTAAAATCTCTAAAAAAAAAAAAAAAAAAGGAAAGAAAGAAAGAATTTATGTCAATATGAATTTTATTGTAGTCCCTTCTATTTTTTTTTCAAAAGAGATGTCTAAACAGTGAAAAGATAATAAAAATGATATAAATCATAGGAGCCTCTTCCAATGGGGTTAATTAAAATGTTTAAGAGTTTCTGAATATTAGTAAAGAGTTATAGCTAACTTGATAGTTAAGTGCTCAGATAGTTAAAGTTAACTTGATAGTTAAGTGCTCAGATTCTGGAAACTGTACTGAAGATTATCTAAAGAAAGGGAGAAGTCTTACTTAAATTCTTCTTTTTGTATAATACAATTCATGTTTTTAATAATGTATCACTCATGCGATCAAGATGTCTTCTGGTAGAATCTGAGCCAATTCTGTGGAAAATCTCATGAATTAATAAAACTTAAACAAGCAGAGATTGTTAAAAATAATTATCTGATTATTCATTTATTCAAACGTTATTATATAAAGTCATTTAGGAAATGTAAGAAAATAAAACAAAAGAGATAAAGTCAGGTCAAAAAAAGAAAATCCTACACAAGACTTTGGACTATGCACTGAGCAATAAGGAATCATTAAAGCCTCTCAAAATGACAAATAATAATAAAAAAAGTTAACTAGAAGTTAGTTTTCTTGTTATTTTTAACATTCTTTTTCTTCCTGAATTTGAACCCAAATGCAGACATACAACTAGTCTAGAATAATCTACAGGTAAGGGTCTACATTATTATATACCGATAAGATACATTGGCAAGTTAAGGGTCAGATATTAAGGTCATTCTTCTGAAGGACAGAGGATTATTCTTCCAGATAATCTTGCTCTTTACATTTTGTACAAATTCTCAGATGTGTCATTGTTAATATAATTCCAAGATATGAACAACATAAAATAAGCTTTGAGCTAGTACTGATTGCTGACAAGAAACAAATAACAAAAGTAGAAGATGTTTTTGATGAATTCTGAACACCATAGCATTCACTAACCATGCTACTGTCTAATATGCAAATCCAGGAGATCATAAAGAGGAGAAGTGAGGCAGTCTGGGATTAAAAATCACGTTCCTCGGAATTTCTACTGAGCCAATTTGCTACTATGAATTCTTTTCTCTTTTCAAATCAATACTAATTCTATTCCAAATGTGGACAACTTCACCTAATCACTTAATTGAGAAAACAGAATAATCTTTGATTCTCCTCTCCCGTTCAGATCTATTGATTCTTCTTCAGGAGGCATTTTCAAATCCGAGCACCACCTTCTCCACACCTCTCTGTAATGTTTCACCTGCCTCTTCTGTGAGCCATCATTATGCATACCAGGGATACTGGAATATTTTTCCAGTGTACTTCCAGTTCTAGCCAGTTGTCCTGCAACTGAACATTAAGAGGAAAGTGATTCTACATTGTATTTAGTGGAGTCCATCTTAATACATTATTTATTTTGGAAGACTTTTGTTATAGGGCATGCGCACTCACTAGAGACAGAGAAAGAGAGACAGAAAGTGAGAAATCATCCCCCGGGGGAATGCCCACACTGCAATCTCTTCTCCATTCTCCTCCTGGGATTTTAGGAATACACACACGCATGCCTGGTGTTAGTTTCAGTCCACCAAGTCCAGGACTTGAACTGCAGTCGGCCACATAGGAGTCCAGCACCTTAATTACTATGCTACCTGCTGCCCTCCCAACCCCCGCTGCCCTGATCTTACTAGATTAAACCTCAGGAAAATTAGTTTTTCACTCCACAATGAGTCTTACAGAAGTTAAAATTTGGTATCTTGTGCAGTATGGTTCTCTCTCTCCTGGATGTCGGAATCACTGAAGTAATTCCTTTCCTCCTTCACCAAGTTTTGTCTCTGCAGGGAGTGGCCTTCAGAATGAGCATCCCTGCTCTTTATGACCTCAGTCACAGCAGGCTACAATCAGCTCTCCTTATTGCTTCATAGCAGACATGGTTTTATTATTCTTTTGCTCTAGAATTGTCCATTGAATTTGAATGCCAATTGAACACAGACCCTCGTCCTAAGCAAAGTACTCCAAAGACTTCACAAACTGAGTCCATTTACCCACACTTCTACCATTTCCCACATTATAAAGCATGCTTCCCCCTTCACTTTAATTATGTTTATGAAAACACTTCACATTATTCTGTCATATAGTCTTCATTTCTCACTGTGAAGATGATGACTTTGTCATAGATGGGCAACAGCGCATGGCAATGACAGATATTGAGGAATCACTGAGTTAGACTAATCACCATTTCCTGACCACTTACTCATCAATAATATTATGACTCATGGACTTACAGCAATGATAAAAAATGGCTAAGAATTCGGGCAACTGTTTCAGTTTAGATCCCGGCAGAAAACAAGCATACATTCGGGAAGAGGTTTTGAAGATAACTGAATAGAGCGGAAGTTTCAGACATATGGACAGGGTTAAGGGAACTACTAAGAAGGTACATTAGGGCCTCCAAAGAGAACAGTAGCAGGAAGTCCCTGTGACTTCAGGAAGTCATATATGTTATCTCAAGCTCAAGGAGGCCTTATCAAGCGTGCAGAGAAAAGAGCCAGTGTCCAGCACTTTACAGAGATCAGAGGAAGAAAAGATTTAGGTCTCCTCTAGGACTCCTGCTAGTGCCCTTATTGGTCAATTTGGCAGAAAGCTAGAGGGCAAGAGAAAGAGGACAATATGCTCAGTAAGAACCAGTCCTCTTCTCCGAGCAGAGCAGAGCAAAAAAGGAAGAAAATAGATGGGGTGAAATGGGAAGGACAAATGAAGAATAACTAGCCAATTAACTTTCCCCCAGTCCTATTAGCAGAAATCTAAGGCAGGCTAATTTGCATCACATGCCCTCTCTTGCCCTCTTTCCTTAGCTAATTCTGCTAGAATGCCTATGTCAAGAGCAGTGCTTTCCAACCTTTTCACCTCACTGCACAAGACAGTCAACCAAAGAGGATGTGGGAGGCATATATAAAATGCTTACTGGAAAGCAAACTTCTGCACTTTCTTTGTATGACAGTACAAATAGAGGTGGTTAAAAACATTCAATGTATGTGAAATGTTCAAAATTTAAAATTCTCATTTTTAAAAGAAAAATAAAGCTTGCTTCATGAATGCAGTTTTTAAATATTGTTTTTCTGTGTTTGAAATGGTCAGTTGCAATTCTTCATCAGGACTTCTTTTTTACGTGTGGCATGTATGTGTGTGTGTGTGTGTGTGTGTGCATGTGGTGTTTTAAACAGGGTCTCCTGCAATCCTCCTGCCTCAGTATCCCATGTAGCTGGAACTACAAGAACGTACCATGTGGGACTAGCAGTTAGTGTAATGGCTATGTCGCTGGACTCCCATGTAGTCAACCATGGTTTGAGTTCTGGACCTGGTGGCTTAAACTTATGCTGGGTGCATGTGCATGCGTGCCCAAGATCCCGAGAGGAGAATGGAGAAGGGATTGCGGTGTGGCCATCCCTCCTGGGGGTTGATTTCTCGCTTTCTGTCTCTCCGGCGAGCACATGCGCCCTATAGCAAAAATCTCTCCAAAAAATAAATAAATAAGTAAAAGAATGTACCATGTCACCCAACTTCTACAGTAGGCCAGGAATCGAACCCAGGTGCTCGTGTGGTCTCAGCCTGCCAAAGAGCAGCATCCAGTGAAGTTGGGCCTGATAAATACTTAAATATTTTTCATATTTTTGATATTCACAATTGACTAGAGTTGTTGACAAAATAGGTAAACCAGTTTTGAATCACTCTATAGAAATGTGATAATATTTTTATAAGTTCTTCTTTCTTTATGAAAACACTATGATGTAAAATATTACTATGAATATGCAAATGAATTTCAAACCCAAACATAACACGTACTTCAAAGTGTTGATAAAGTTCGAATAGATGTATTATTAGAACCATCTTTCTGCGGCTAGCTTGCAGGCCACTTAAAGTCATACCCACTGCAGCTAGAAAGAAGGACGGAGAGAAGAGAGGGAGGAGGGAGGAGAGACAGAAAAGGAGTGAAGAAAGAAGAAATTAAGAAAAAAAACAGAATACAAAAATACCTTTGTTAAAGTCCCTTGAGAAAAAAAAAAAAAGAAAGGAAGGAAGGGAGAGAGAGTG